>NC_042615.1:655153507-655416007 GCF_901001135.1 Rhinatrema bivittatum | reverse complement strand
TCAAATAATAAAGTGACAGGTTAATTTACAGCGTGGAATAGTAGGAACAGAGGAAAGCACTGCTTATTCCAATCTGCATGAACGGTGCCACCTATCTGCAGATTAGCAGAAAGCCTCCAATAGATTAATTCAAGAAATCAGTATAAACACATGTGATGTTGCTAAGTTTGTAAATATCAGAGGAATGGAATTGATGATAAAGGCAAATGTGAGATTAGACACACACAGTTGCTTTCGAACCAAAAAAACAAGATTTCCAACAAAGGGCTGCTGTATCAAACAGTAATAAAGGGCCTGAAGCAGTTGTCTGTGCTCATGCCAGTTTGCATGCTTTAATTCTGCTGCCCTGTGGTTCTTAGCTTTGACATTGAGAGCTGCACGGCCACCAGAGATAATTATTTCAACCTTCAGGCCATGAGGCGCTCATTTTTGATCATGGATATGTAAGAGATGTTTTGTTTTGCCTTTTTTTTTTTTTCTTAAGCCTGCCAAGTGAATATCAATAGAAGGGTAAAATAAGCAAAAGCCGTGAACGTTTTAAGCGTCTGTACAACCCAACGCTGCAAAGCTCTATCCTAGTTTTGCAGTTGTCACCATGATTCAGTCTTGCTCAAATATCCATTCAAAACAAGTACTACCCACAATTTTAAAACTTTATTTACTCATACTACTGCCACAGTTTGCCCAATGAAAATAAACTCAAATTTTTAATCTCCTACCAGCAAATTCTAATCCCTTAAAATAACCCTGCATTTTATTCACTTTCTATATCGATTTCGAGAAATTGAAATAATATTGTTAGCTATCTAATTTGCATAAAACTCTGCATTTCTGTGCCATTTGGCAAAACAGTAGAGTTACACATAAATGCAACTAAGAAAAACTTATTACTAACCAGTGCAACTCACACTTAGGACCTTATCCCCATTCTGTGCCTATGAAAAAACATCTTTATCGGAAAAGGCCCTTAATGTTATAGCAAATTTTACACAAATTTGCTATACATTCAATCTCTGTACAAAACATTCAAAATTTTAATATTTGCATCAATTTATGTATCTTGAGTGCTGAAGCTATCACTTGTAAAAATGACAAACTTGCATCTTTCAAATTCAGTGCTGAATGAATCAGTTCAAACTTAGACACATGAACTATAAACTGGTAATGGCAATTGTGCTGAACCATGCCCTTTGCTTTGGGAACAGCATTAAATAAGTTTGACTAATAAACACACAAGGGCCTGATTTTAACATTTTACGTGGATGCATATAGCTGTTTTAGCTCAGAAAAAAAAGCCTGAATCAATGAATCAATCTGATTTGGGCTTTTCTAGCAAATGAAAAAGTCTCAGTGCAAAGGTGATATGCAGCCATACATTTGAATGCAGTCGCAGATTCTTGAAACAAGTTAACCTACCAAAAAGGCTCATTTAAAATAAGGATTTTCAACTCTCTGAGTACCCCACTAGCCAGTTGGCTTTTCAGGATATCTACAATGAATATGTCTGAGAAACATTTACATGCACTGCATGCAGATTTACTTCATGCATATTCATTGTGCTTATCCTGAAAACCCAACTGGCTACGGGGTACGCAAGGACAGGGTTGAAAGCTTTTATTGTCTAACAAAAGTTATCAATAAGAAAGGACTATAAAATACATGCCAAACTTTTTAATAGTTTACTCAAAATAATTTTAAAAATAAACTAATACCTGATCATAAAGTAGGACAGCCTCGGTCATTTTGCAGTAGGCTGTGTGCTTAATGCTTGACTTGAGATGCATGAGGCTACTGCATATGCCTGGAGGATCCCCAGTTCACACAGACTTGTTACTGGATGAAAATTGGAAGAATTGCAATTTACACAAGCTCTGTATTATTTATTATTTGGTGCATTTTCCCCAGGCACATCAAAATAGTAGTTAAGAAACTGCCTTGCCCGATCAGGCAAATTCAGTTGTCACTAGTACTTAGCAGTTTCTTTTTTCTTTTTTCCTAATATTTAGCATGAACAATTAAAGGAAAATGGTTCATATTTAACAATCCCTGGGGGTTTGTGAGATCATCATTAGAGCCTGGAAAACCAATTTGCTCTTTTATAGGTGCCAAAAAACTACAGAAATGTAGAATAGCCCAAGTCATTAAGAGCTTTCTTCCCTTTAGGTCACTATAACAGAGATCACCATTGAAAATGGCCAATCTATGGGACACAAAACATATGCCTTGGTATGCAAGGCCATTTCCATTCATCTTTTAGAACCTCTACTTTTTATCAGCTGAAGAGTCATCATCATCTTAAACCATATGTAGATACTACTGCTCTTAGTAGTCTCATTTATGCTTGTATTACTAGTAAGCTGGACTACTGTAATTCTCTTTACATTGGTTTTGCTGATAAAGACATTACATGTCCTAAACACAGTGGCTAGAGTCTTGACAGGGACTTTTCCCAGGGACAGAACAATTCCAGTCCTGAAAGAGTTGTGCAGCCAATTCAAAATATTGTTTCTGATTTTGGAGTCACTGTATGGACAAGATCCCAGTTATCTATCTGAACATTTAGTTTGATATGTTCCTGTTTGAAAATTAAGAAGGTACCAATTGCTGATCTTAAACTGATTCATTCTAGACCTAAAGCTTTCTGCACTATTAGTCCATATATTTGAACCAGCTTCCGAGCAAAGTCTGTTTAACTACAGACTTCCTAATATTTAAGAAATTAGTTGAGACATGGTTCTTTACTAATGTGTTTGGTAGTTGATGGAACCTCCAAAGGTTAAGAGTTTTAAAGTTTAGTTTCTTAGCTAATTATTTTAGTTGACTCATGATATTTTAGATTTATTGTGCTAGTTTTTAGCAACTGTTTAGCTGTTAATTTGATTTAATATAACATTCTGTTTTTGTAATTTTGTTGACTGATCTGCTATTAAATTTTTGTAGTTTATATTTTATACTTTGTTTATAAGCTGATTTCTTTGTAACTTGTCTTTAACAATCCTAAAATGGCATGTAAAAGTAAAGATTTGATTGATAAATCTGATGGTAAACCATCATTCACCAACACAAATACTAGAAGATATCCTTTGCGGGCCGCTGTCCTAGCAGCACAATTAAGATATTTTTTCTACTGTGCTAACTGCTAATAGGAACAAAGAAGGGAAAAGAATTGCATGCACTTGAGTATTTCACTCAAAGAAAAGGTTGCCTGCATTTCATCTATTTAGAGTATGCAATATTCTGGGTATATATTTCATTTCATTTATTAAATTGCTAACCCACTTGTTCATAGAGAAATGCTCCAAGTGAAAAAGAGTCAAAAATAGGGTACATGATGCATAAGAGGCATACCAATTTAAAATACTGATGGCTCCCAAATGAATATTATAATCAAATATCCAATATGCAGGAGAAATAGACAGTTCCAAAAAAATATTGGGCAATCCTTATCCTGTTATGCTGTTATAATTGTATACTGCCTTCCTTAGACATAGTCCAGTATAGACAATAGGGAAGTATCCCTATAATGCCTTATAAAAGCTCAGCATACATTAGAAATTCTAAAGCATGTGTTTAGTCCCCTAAAAATAAATCTAATAATAAAAATAAAACTTAATAAGCATCAAAACTAATTGTGTCTAATAGACAAAATATATTATGTGTCAACTTATTTCAAAAGAGCTCACTAGAAAAGCAGACCAAAAAATTAATGTTGAGTACAGCAGTGCAGAGACAGAGTCATCTTTTGCATAACACGCTTAGAGAATTAAAACCTAGGAATTAAGTTCATTTTCTTGGTTAATTAGCAGCAAAGACAATTGCACTTGTCTTTGGAAACTATTACAAAGTCCTGTTATAGTAACCACACTCTTTGAACAGTTTCTAACAAAACTTAAAAAGGGGTTAAGAACAAACAAAAAACTAGAAGCCAAAAGACAATAAAAAAATGGTAACACTTTAAAAAGTTGTTTTTATATCCAAATTTTATATAGCAATAAATAAATGCAGATGAGCATTTCTACATCATTTATTTGACTGGAGACATCAAACCAAGCTTCATGTTCTCTTCACTCTATATTCCATAAGAACAAACTGATAGCTAACAAAAACTAAAATTGCTGCTATTCCAGCAGAGGTCACATGAAGGAGTAGCAAACTTTAGCAGCTAGTCTGAATAGCTCCCACATTCCCTCACAAAACTGCTTATTTAAAATAATCATGCCTGCTTACAAAACCTCAGAAGAAATGGCTAAAGAAAATTCCAAACTATCTATCCATATGATGTGGGTGGCTCAAACAGTCAAAGCAAAGTGTTCAAGATGGTAAACGGCACCAGGAGATGAACCTACACTGCAGAATGAAATCACTGCTGACTCAGATGTGAAAGATGTGGTTAAAGAAGAGATGCGTAAAATTAGAGTCAAAATACCCAGCAGTTTGATGCAAAGTTAGAAATGATAGTAGACAAGGTTGCCCGTGTTGTTTCTACAATGGAGGAAACAACGGCAAGGCTCACCGACCTTGAAGAAAACATGGATGATTTGAAAATTTACCTAGCGCTGGCAAATCAAGAGACACAAACTTTCAAATGGTCCAACAAACTCCTACTGGTAAAATGCGACGACTTAGAAAATCACAGCCGCTGCACTATCATAAGTATCATGGATTTTCCTGAGAGAATGGAGGAGTTGGATCCAATCTCCTATTTCGCATCATGGCTGCCACAAGTATTGGATATTTCTACCTCATACAGAACACTGAAGGCAGACCGCATTCTGGTCCTGATAAGGGCTGAAAATGTGTGCTATAAAGTTGTCATCATGAGGCTGCACAATTACAAGGACAAAGCCAGATGACTAAAGCAAAAATCAAACACCATAAACAAATGTAAGTGCAAGCAGATATATAGGTGCACTTTTGTTTCAAGTGGATATATTTTTTTTCAAGACTTCTCTGTTGAACTGCAAAGAAGGCAGCAAAGCTTTTTTTTTTTTTATAGTCAGGAAGGAACTGAGGCATGCACTGCTGCATCTGACAAGGCTCGAGGTCTCACTCAGGACAAACCTCTACATTTGCAGCAACCAAGGAGGTTGACATTTATATAAAGTCTGGGGGCTGGCAAAAGGCGTTCTCCTGCAATACTGCCTATGTCATTGAATATTTGAAAAAGCCAAAATTGTTTTATACGGCTACATATGTGGCCAATTTAATTCATTTAAAAAATGTATATTCCGCACATTTCAGCATTCAATGTGGGTTACAAATAAAAACATACATAATCAACAAATAAAACATAACAAACCAATGTCTCACCTTTATAACATACATACATACATACATACATGAAAGCAGACTGATAAAGAGATATGTCAAAGAAATCACATACAAACATCAATAATAAAGATAAACATACCTTGCCATCATCCTAATAAATAAAAACAGACAGCATGGGTTTCAGACACTATACTGGGGTATGCACAAGTTCAACTCGTTTGGGGTGGGGAGGGGCACTACTGAGTCATGAGAGCAAGGGGCTCTATTACTATGTATTACGTGCTTATGTTTGGGGGTTATAATAGTTTTGAAAACGAGTTTTGTTGGGGGTTGTTTATTTCCAGATCGGAGGGGTTTCTATAGTCTTACATGGACATAGCCAGGAAAGAGAGACTTCTCCATCTCCAAAGGCTTCGGGTAGAAAAGTTGATGTTGGGTTATAAGTGGGACATTGGCGAGGGGGGGTACAGGAGATGTTTAGATGTTTATTTCAGTTGCAGACTATTAAAAGAAGGGCAATTGAACACACAGATCAATACTAATAGCAGCTATATTAATTAAGGAATAGGAGAGGAGGACAAGAAGTTAGAATTGTGGTGAATACTGAATGCTTTCATACCTTTCCTAACTTGTTTTTTTTATTTATTCATATGTTTCAGACAGATGACCATCTCTTTGAATGTTAAGAGCTACCACCATCCCCAATTAAAAAGAAAAGAAACTTTTAATTACTTGAAAAAACTCATTGTACCCAGCTAACAACTAAAAAAAACTAGGGCAGGTATACAATGCTTCACATGTGGTCTGTGTACTGATCCACAAAGCTCTTCCAATAACCAAAAGGTATGGAACTTGAGGATCTGGAAAACAACTATACTGCACTCTACCAACTTCATCTTGGTAAACATAAGCTCTGATCATGATCAAAATAGATTTCATAGAGCTCTAACAATAGTGGTTGCAGATTTCACATCTTTTTCCTACTGATGAGTGACGACTGGAATGTGTGCTTAGATGTTTTTTTTAGAAAGAACATCTTTTCCACAGCAAGGGAAATACTAGACTGAAGCACTGAGCTGTATGATCAGAACTCAAGGACTACAGGATGTTTGAAAAGTAAAAGATCCTTCATAAATAGATTATTTTCTTTTGCTCTTCAAACTCTGAATCACTGGTGAGCTCAGTATATATTTTACCCAGTTATCTCTCTGATCATAAGCCAAGTGGCTAATACTTTGAATATTTCTCAATCAGTGGTGAATGGTGATCCTTGAGTTTCAATCTGTTATTGCTTGGTGGCAGAAAGTTTTGTGAATTGACTTCTGGTTCAGAACAGGAAGATTTTGAGGTACACAATCCTGCCGATTACAATACTTACTTATTATAAGAACAAGGAGTTCTCCAGGGAAAGGTAATTAACCAATGTGAGTCATGCCAAAAGACAGAGACAAAATAGAAGATTTTATTAGATCAAATTAAGAAAATAGATTACAATATAATAGAAACCAGTCTAAAAAAAAAAAAGTATTGAAGGCATTTCAAAAACACAGGCAGGCATTACAACACTTGCAAGTCAATCAAATAGAAAAAAGTCTATGCTACACCAAAGATTTTGAGGGTACTAGTCTAAACTGCCCACATTAGTTGCAATGCCTCAGTTTTCAAAGTGAAAAGCTCATGCAGAATTCTAACCAACGGATTTCTTTCCCCAGCTTTTCCCATATTTTGTGCAGTATGAGGCAAGGTTGTTCCTTTTTACCCATTATTGCTTGTCCTCACGATTGAAGTACTGGTACAAAAAATAAGAACGGATCATCTGATTTTCAGTATGTAAGTTCAAAGAGAAGGAGCTCAGGATCTTGCTTAGTAAGGAACAAAAGATATCATCTGCACTAGTTATAGTCAGAATAAAAGTATGGTATGATGTCTAAATATAAAATTAACTATCAAGTGTCAGAGATTATGAGATTACGTATGAGTCCATTCCAGGTGACCCCAATGGGGTTTAAATACTTAGATATTAATATATCCAAAGATTACTTAGAGTGCCCCTAGAGATACAGAAGAGACTTGTACATTTAAAGAAGGAGACAGTCTATACCTATTATGGATAAGATGGATTAATGTCCTAAAACGGAATGTTTTACCACATTTGTTGTATTTATTTCGGCATGAGCCTTATAATTTAACATTTAAGACTATTAATATATTAAACAGTGTATAAAGTCTAGCTTTATTTGTGATAAGTCATGTCAGTATTTTGCACCTATCAAAAAAATGGGAGACATGGGTTTGTCCCATATATTAATATATTACTGGAAAGCTAGGCTCTGGGGTTTGAGAGAATGGCTTGGCACAGACCCTACTCAGACTTAGTCCTTACAGGAATTCCAGGCAAACGGGATGTGGTTTTCAGTTTTTTGGATGCAACACCCTTTTTCTAACCACATGAGAAGGATCACCAGGGCAGAGTTCAGTTGACGGACAAAACAACACACATCGTTTCACATAATCGAAATCTCGCTCAATGTTTCTGATGGAAAAATTACCTGCAGAGAACGCAGAAGAAAATCTCTGCAGGTAATTTTTCCTGAGACAATAATCCACATTGTTTTTATTTATTAGTACATACCCTTGCGGGTAAAAACTACCCACGCATTTATAACAATGCATGTAGTTTGATTATTTATCCCTATACGACCTGATCAAGAGGTGCATTGTCTGCTTACACTAGTAATAACTTTTAAAACCCATCCACAACCTCCACTATAAAAACAGTAGCTTTTAACTTCTGGATACATTATATACCATTAGTCATGTTATGTGATGTCCTATACATTAAATATATACATATATAATTTATTTTGATATACTAGTATAATGCTACCATAGTAATAGTTCTGATAGTGACAAAAAGAACATGGATGATGTTATTTGTGGAAAATAATTAACATTGGAGCAGGAGAAGGGGCGGTGGGTATCTATAATGCTGAATCTTCTGATTTCTGTGCAGTTATGCTAAAGCATAACATTCTAGCAAAACACTTTTGTGCACTGAATATGTATCTATGGTATTCATCTTTATCCACACATATATCTTTTAATATTCTTTTGTGGGGTTTTTTTTTTTTAATTATTTTCATGTTTCTTTTGTATATTGCTTTGGGCATCTCAGATGGACCAGGGAAATGTATAATAAGATATTTTTAAACAAATACTTAAAATAGATCTGTTTTAGTTACTTGGAGATTACTATAATCACATTTACTATTCTAAACCTTCCCAAAAAATAGATGTACAAGCTCCATCAGACACTAGGAGGAAAAAAAATCCCTCCCCTACTCACACAAGATTATAAAACCCATTTATCTACTCCTGTTTAGTAAAGAAATGACAAGAGATAAAAGTTGATAGTTGCACTATTTGTCAAGTCAAAAATTCTGACATCTTTGATATCTCAAACTGTATATTTTCATGCAAAATGACACACATATCTCTTATAAAAACCAACGATGTTATTAAAAACAAGCCTATTTCAGCAAAGCTTATGAGACAGATGTTATGAACCTTAAATAAAGGTAGGAAGAAAATCTGACAGGCTTTTTTTGGTTGTTACTAGAGACATCAATACCTTTTTCTCTTTTTGTCCCCTTTTACCTTCTCTGTGTCTGCCTCTGCCATTCATGACTGCCCCCTGCTGCCCATTTGGCTTTTTATACTGAAAAATGTCTAGATATAAACTGCACTCGTCTAGATAAACAGAAAGAGTGTGATTTAGCAAGTGTAAAGGTGGAAGTTGCATCAAAAGTACATGATTTCTCTTTCTGATATGCTTGTTAATGCTTCATAAGCATGTTATGTACACCAAGAGGAAGTTTAAAATATGCAAATTTTAAACATATCTTAGGCTTTGATCTTATGAGATCTCATAAAATGTGTAATATTATAGAAACCAGCAGAATGCAGAGTGCTGCGGGTAGTGGTGGTATTGACTCAATCCTAGGTACTGTTCCCCCTGAGAACATTTAAGGACACTAAGCTGAAAGTGCCATCTTTCAAATGAGATATGAAACAAGGTCCTGTCATTCTGTGCACTTTAATATCTCATAGTGGTGTTTTTTTATATTTTAAACAAAAGTAGGCATGCTTAATTCCAAACACAGTGATTTAAAACATCATCAGAGATTGAGCAATACAGCCTGCTGAAACTCCCTCTGCAGAAAAGTTAAAATTAGCAAAACACAATTCTCTGTCCTAATGTACGTCTCTCTATCTGAATGTACAGAGCTTTGGATAAAACTGCCTATACCACGATTACATAATTTAATTTAATTTAAAGTGTTATGATTTCATGCTGGCATTTCAACTGCACATTCTCAATTGTTCAGGTACTAGAAAACACTGGTCCACAATGTCTCATTTAGAACAGACTCATACCGTGACACAGAAAGAAGATCCCAAAGATGTCAAAGACTGAGGCAATAAATGATCTTATATAGAAATTATAATAAAATCCGATCACCGGGGTAATCAATGTCTTACTATACTTTTCTGTCTTTTATAAAACAAAATGCATACTATTACTATGAGTAATAAGAATATTAAATAGAGATATTTTAAATACCTCCAAGGTTTCCCATGCAGAATTGACCAGGGCTCTTTCAAGAAAGGAAACTTTAGAACGAGGGATCATCGAATGAGAGAGAGAAAGAGGATAGGACTCAGGATTAATCTAAGGACATATGTCTTTACAGAGGGGGTAGTGGATACAAGGAACATCCTTCACATACAGGTGGTAGAGACTAGGGCAGTATCTAAGTTCAAGACATGAGATAAACACAGGGAGTGGTAGGGATTGTAAAGCTGGATAGTTGGTGTGGGTAAGCAGACTATATAGGCAGTAATGGTCTTTTTCTGCCTTCATGTTTCTGTGTTCCTAACAGGCCATTCTTTAATACATACAAATGTGAAATACTGGCACAAATACGAGAAGATTAAAAAAAAAATCTACAAAAGCCTGCATGTAACCTTGCTTGCACAAATTAAAAAAATCAATATATCCAATCTATTTGCCCAAAACTTGAATTTCAAATAACTTTGGGAACATAGGACATAAGATTAATCGTGCTGGGTCAGATCAAAGAATCATCCAGTTCCTCTTTCTATCTACCAAAGTAGTCAATTCAGGTCTCCAAGAGGTGCCCAGCAGTAGATTCAGTCCTTGATACTCACTCCCATGAATAATCAGTGGTTTCCCCAAGTTTAACAGGCTAACTTTTCCTCCAAGATATTGTCCAAACCACTTTTAAATCCAGCTACGCTAGATTTTAAATCCATCCTCTGGCAACAAATTCTACAGCTTAATTGTGCATTGAGAGAGAAGAATGCTCGCTCTGATTTATTTTACATTTCTATCTGTTAGTTTCATGGAGTGTCTCCTAAGCTTCAGTAATACTGAAAAGGGTAAATAACTATTTCCTTATTTACCTGTTCCCACACTGCTTTGATTTTGTAAACTTCTATCAAATCCTGTCTCAGTCGCCTCTTCTCCAAGCTGAAGAGGCCCTACTCTGCTAAGTATTTTTTCATAAGGGAGCTCTATCATCCACTTTATCATTCTTGTTGCCCTTCTCTGTACCTATTCTAGCTTGCTATATATTTTTTAAGATGGGGGTAACTAGAACTGCAAACATGGTCACACCAGTGGCATTATAATATTTTCCACCTTATTCTCCAATCCTTGCCAAATCATCCCTAACATTTATTTGCTTTTTTGTCTATTGCTGCACACTGAGCTGAGGATTTCCAGGTACTTCTGCACCAGGACTCCTAGATCCTTTTCCTGGGTGGCGATTGCTAACAGAGACCAACACTGAGCATCTATAATTAATTTTATTTTTCCCTAAGTCCATAAACTTTCCATTTGTCCACATTAAATTTCATCTGCCATATTAAACTGCCCAGGCCCCCAGTTGGCAGTCCTTCTGCAGTTCCTTACAGACTACTTGTGTTTAAACAACTTTAAATAGTTTTGTGTCATCTACAAATTTGATCACCTCACTCACTGTTCCCTATTCCAGATCATTTATAAAAACATTAAAAAGAAACAGTCCCAATACAGATCCCTGGGGCATTCCATGATTCGCACCTCTCCATTTGGGAAAAAGAGCATTTAGTCAAACACTGTTTCCTATCTTTTAACAAGTTATTGACTAACAGTAAGACATCACCTCCTAAGGCTTTTTAAATTTCATGAGAAGTCTCTTACAAAGGACTTTGTCAAATGCCTTCAAAAAATCCAGACATAGTGTATTGACCAGCTCACCTTTATCTACTATTTATGTTTACTTATACCTTCAAAAACTTCTAACCGATTAGTAAGGCACAACTTCCCCTTGCTAAATACACGTTGGCACTTCCACATTGTCATGTCCTTGTAGATGTTCAATAATTACCTTCTACTATTTTGCTTGGCACAGAATGGGCTATAGTTTGCAAGATCACACCCGGAGCCCTTTTTAAAAACTGGCATTATAGTGGCCACCCTCTAGTCTTCAGGTATAGCACCTGATTTTAATGTGTCACAGATTGCAAGTTTACAGGTCCTCAATTTCACATCTGATCTCTTTTAAAACACTGGGATGAAAATCATCTGGCTCTGGTGATTTGTGATTCTTTTGTTTATCATGTTGCTCTATTACATCTGACAGTTTCACAGTCATTTCTTCAGTTCCTCTGATTTAACACCGTCGGAGATTATAAGTGTCTCCCCATCCTCCTCCTCAATAAAGAACAAAACAAACAACCCATTTCGGTTTTCTGCCATGGCCCCTGTCCTCTCTGAGAGCCTCTTTTACCTTGTCATCTAGCAGCCCCCAGCTGACTACCTCAAAGCCTTCTTGTTTTTGATGTACTTGGAAATGTTTTTTTTAAATTAATTTTTGTCTCTATGGCAAATTTCTTCTCAAAATCTCTCTTAGCCTGCCTCATTAATGACTTTACATCTAACTTGCCAAGTGCTTATGTTTTTTTCTATTCTCATGCGGTTCAGCCTTCCATTCTTTAAACGATGTCCTTCTTTCGTAATTGCTTCTTTCATCTCACCATTTAAACAGTCACCATGTTGGCAGTCATATGGTCTTCCTTTGACTTTTTCAAATGCATGGAACACATTTTATCTGGGACTTTAAGAAGGTAGCAAATTAAAAGTTTACAAACTTTCTGCTTGATTCACTAAGGATTTTCTCCCATTCTGAATCTATGGGAAAATATTTGATGAATTAGGCCTTTTAACTGTAAACACTGGGGGTCGATTTTAAGACCCGCGCACGCACATGGATGCGGCTATTTTATAACATGCGCACGTCGGCACAAGTGCTATAAAATACTATATCCGCGCGCACATGTGGGGGTAGACAGCTGCCTCCGCATGTGGGGAGGGGGGATTTTAAAAGCCTACATGCAGCAACAGGAGTAGGGCTTTCCCAGTTCCCTATACCCCTACCTAACCTTCCTACCCTTTCCCCTCTCCTTCCTACCCCCTTTCTAGCTACTTACTTTTTTTCTGTTTGATTACTCACTGCTCCTCTGGAGTAGAAGTAATCTCCACACGCCAGACAGCTGCCAGAACGTGCTTCCCCGGGACAGCATCGAATGGCACTGTCCTGGGCGCCCCCCCCCCCCCTTTCTTTGGGCCCGGCACGTCTGTGCATAACAGGGGTTATACACGTGGCCAGGCCCTTCCGAAAATGCGCACGGTGCGTGCAAGGCCCAGCATGCGCGTAACCCCCGTTATTTACATGCGTGGGCTCTTTGAAAATTCACTTGACTGCTTTTAGGTTTTTCTTCTTGTGCATTTCATTATAGTTTCCTTTTTTAAAGTTAAATGCTTCTGCAGTAGGTTTTACTAAACGTCCTCCCTCTAATAATTATGTCAAAAGGGAAGTAAATCGTGTTCTTCAATGCCAAAAGGGCAATGGCACCATGCTGCTACAAGCCACTGGAGCAGATAAACACAAGGATTCCTCCACAGTGCAGGATGCAGAAGAGAGACTGGTGAGGAGAACAATGCTGTCAGCAGAGTCTCTCTTTGGCAGACGTATTCAATTGGTGCCACTGCCACCAAAGTTTTCTCTGCGCCGAAACAAATTTCTTGGTGCACAAAAGCCAAAATAGGCAAATTTAGATTGGGCTTTGCATACAAAACAAAAAAAAATCCATTCGCTATGCCAATTCTCATCCTAGAATCAAATGATGGTTTTCCAGCAATTCCTCCACCTAAAAAGGATCAACATCCCATTTGAAAAAATGTATTTTTCAAATATGCAAAATTTGCCTACTCCTCCTCTTTCTCCAATGGGAATGGCTCCTATTTTAGACACTATGGCCTCCAATTGAGACATTCAATTCACTATTCTGATTTTTCAATGTAGAAATAAATGCTCCAAACTCATGTCCAATCCTATTCCCAAGACTCATTTTCTTCCAACAATAATTCAACTCCAAAAGACCTTCCTAATATTTAATTCTCATGAAGATTCAGTGTCATCTCGTGCATTCTTTTCATTTCATTTGAATGAGGAGAGAACATAAGAATATAAGAAGTTGCCATGCTGGGTTAGACTGAGGGTCCATCAAGCCCAGTATCCTGTTTCCAAGAGAGGCCAAACCAGGCTACAAGTACCTGGCAAGTACCCAAACATTAAACAGATCCTATGATACTAATGCCAGTAATAGAAGTGGCTAGTCTTTAAGTCAACTTGATTAATAGCAGTTTATGGACTTTTCCAGGAACTTATCCACCTTTTTTAAAACCCAGCTACACTAACTTCCCTAATCACATCCTCCAGTAACCAATTCCAGAGCTTATTTGTACACTGAGTGAAAAAGAATTTTCTCTGATTTGTTTTAAATGTGCTACTTGCTAACCTCATGGAGTGCACCCTAGTCCTTCTATTATTTGAAAGATCCACTGATTTTCCATCAGACCCATTGCTTCAACATCCCAGAAGTACATTCCATCTTGAGAACATAATATACTAAGCTTTAATACAAAGCAGGGCAAAACAAATCCTCTTTAATCTGCAAGAGGAGGTAGAACCTAGATAAATGGTAGCCTATCCAAATATATTCAGGCTCCAACATAGAGGTATCAGTTCCGGTACACAGGCTCCTTCAAGGTCTTCAGGTAAGAATGTGGCAAATACCTTTCTCTATCCTTATCAGTATCAAGGAAATTAGACCTCAAATACAGAGTAAACCAGCTCTGGGACATCTTAAGGTCCAGTTTCAACAATACTCAGTAACATCAGAGTCAGCACTTAAGAATAAAAAACCCTGTAAGACGCATTCCAAAACCCCTCCTGCAAAGATGCTAGAATGCTGGACAATGAAGCAAAAAAGATGTTTAACTCAGTCATGTAAATTCCAGAATAAGAACATAAGAAATTGCCATACTGGTTCAGACCAAGGGTCCATCAAGCCCAGCATCCCGTCTCCAACTGTGGCCAATCCAGGCTACAAGTAACTGGCAAGAACCCAAAACTAATTATATCTCAAGCTACTGATGCTAGTAATAGCAGTGGCTATTTTCTAAGTCAACTTGATTAAGAGCAGGTAATGGACTTCTCCTCCAAGACTTATCCAAACCTTTTTTAAACCCAGCTACCACTAACTGCACGAACCACATTCTCTGGCAACAAATTACACAGTTTAATTGTGCATTGAGCGAAAAAGATTTTTTCTCTGATTAATTTTAAAGGTGCTACATGCTAAGTTCATGGAGTGCCCCCTAGTCCATCTATTATCCGAAAGAATAAATAACTGATTCACATTTACCCGTTCTAGACCTCTCATGATTTTAAACACCTCTATCATATCCCCCCTCAGCCGTCTCTTGTCCAAGCTGAACAGCCCTAACCTCTTTAGCCTTTCCTCATAGGGAAGCAGTTCTATCCCCTTTATCATTTAGGTTGCCCTTCTCGGTACCTTCTCCATTGCAACTATATCTTTCTTGAGATGCGGTGACCAGAACTGTACACAGTATTCAAGATGTGGTCTCACCACAGAACGATACAGAAGCATTATGACATCCTCCGTTTTATTCACCATTCCCTTCCAAATAATTCCTAACATTCTGTTTGCTTTTTTGAGATCTCTTTCCTAGGCTGCTTAACAGTTGTTCATATTTCAGTATATGCATTTATCCCTACAGAAACTGCAATCCTCAGCAGAAGGGCTTTATTTATTTATTTAAAGACTTTTATATACCGAAGATCATGTACTAGTACATATTGCTTCGGTTTACAGATAACCAGCTTTCAATAGACAAGATTAATTTTTTCGTGCTAGTAATTCAAGAAGCTGAAAAATGTGGTAATCATCTTATCAGGTCTGCCTATGATGCCTTTCATACTTTTTCGGAAACTTTGGAAGTAACTATCGGAGCCAAAAGAGTAGCCTGGCTGCATACTCTGGGCCAGATTTTAAAAATTATGCAGGGCGTAGATTTGTGCGCACAACCCGGCATGCACAAATCTACGCCCGATTTTATAACATGCACGCGCAGCCATGCGCATGTTATAAAATCCGGGGTCAGCACATGCAAGGGGGTGCACACTTGTGCACCTTGCACGCGCCAAGCCCTAGGGGAGCCCCGATGGCTTTCCCCGTTCCCTCTGAGGCCGCTCTGAAATCTAAGCGGCCTTGGAGGGAAATTTTTTTTCGGTCCCCCCCCCCACCTTCCTCTATCTAACCCACCCCCCAGCCCTACCTATAATCCCCCCCCCCCCACCTTATTTTATTTCTTACGCCAGCCTGAGGCAGGCGTATCTTGCATGTGCCAGCCGGCTGCCGGCACGCAAACCTCCGGCACGGCCGCAACGAAGAAGGCCTCGGGACCGCCCCCAGACTTCATGAATCTCAACAAATTTCTAAAGAAATATAGAAAAGATCAGGATGCAACTGAGTAATATTCTTCTTCAATTAGATAGTTGAATTGTTTCCCTGGACCAGAAAGATGCTTACAGTCATGTTTTAATTCACAAAGTCCACAGGAAACTTTTCTCTGCTTCACCATAACAAACTATCATTAGCAATATCATATTTTCCCATCTGGCCTTTCAGCAGCAACCAGAGTTTTTCATGAATGCCTTGCAGTTGTTGCTGTTTTTCTAAGAGTGAAACATATTTATGCTTTTCCCTACGCAGAATGGCTCACAATAAGCCATTCCCTTCTATAGCCTGCTCCTCCATCTGCCATACCATCAACATTCTACAATGCACAAAATCCAACATATATCCTTCTCAGATAGCAGAATTCATAGGAGCCCACCAGTATACAACACAGAGGAAAGTGTTTTTTGCCTCAGAGGAAGACAGACAAATTAATCCTAAAGATCATAGCCCAGAGACAAGTCTCTGGTTATCTCTTCAAAAAGATGTTAGGTCACATGGCTGCAAATGTTCATATTTTATTTTATTTTATTTATTTATTTATTGGTTTTTATATACCGCCGCTCATCAGAGATATCACGTCGGTGTACAGAGAACGAAAAATATCATATCATCACTTCTGCACATCTTCTTATCAGACAAGCTCAGTAGCAACTACGTTTCAAAAGAATCAGCATCTTCAACCATTGACATACAAAGTGAAAATATCCAATAATCTCATCCAAATCTGACATGATGATTAAACCATTCAAAACTGTTAAAGGCCAATTTTTCACCAACCATAATTTCAAGAAACTCTAACAGACAATTCCATTTGAAGTTTGGAGACGCAACTGAGAAACCTCAGCTCTCAGGGAACCTGGCCACAAAAAGAGAAATTGCTTCACATTTGTGAGAGAAATTTTCAATGTTCTGAATATGTTCAATCTATGGTTGAAGAACAAGATGGTGTTGATCCAGAAAGACAACCAGAAGACAATATTTTAAGTCAGCAAATAGGAATAACTTCTTACAAACTCTGCCATGGGATTTTTCTTCTAGATGTCTACCTTTCTGCAGACCAGAATCAGAAAGGTGAAAGATTGGCACCAATTTCAACCATATGAGGGGTCACTAAACAATCAAATAGGGCAGTAACTTTCAATGTATTTCTTAATTTTATCCCATTCTTCTGAGAACATCAAGGATAGCTCATACCATAAATAAAATCACTGATAAAATATATACTCCCCAGTACTGTAATTAAAAGAACAGTAAATCATATGAAATATACAATCCCAGTCGACAGAAGACAGCTAATTCCTGTTACCCGCTAAAGTTTGTGGATTAGCAGGCTACACATTTGTAAAATAAAAATATATAAATAAGATAAACACGTAATACCCTGACTCTTAAAAGACAACGAAATATATAACACCAGCCAACATAAAGAAAACATAAAACAGATTTCTTTACAACTTC
Organism: Rhinatrema bivittatum; assembly: GCF_901001135.1. Lineage (NCBI taxonomy): Eukaryota > Metazoa > Chordata > Amphibia > Gymnophiona > Rhinatrematidae > Rhinatrema > Rhinatrema bivittatum. Next base: position 655,398,322 of record NC_042615.1, on the reverse strand, counting down.
CCTCAACAAGGTTCTCACGTACTACGCAAGGAGACCAACAAGAGACAGAGTGGTTATGGGTCCTCTCTCAATTCCATGGAATATTGGACTTTTTACTGCATTTCTCCCAGTTCCACTGATACTCAGGACAATCCATAAACTAAGAACAGGATGACTAATGATTTTGATAGCACCTTCAGGCTTCTTAAAATTTGCTTTCTATGGCTATGCCACCAATGAGATTGAGGATACATCCTCACTCTCATCATGCACTACAAAGAAATTATCCTACATCTGAAACTTCAGTCTTTAGCTGCAGTTGCTTGGATGTTGAACGTCAGCTAGTGTCATCTATGCAATTGCCAACAAAGGTGAAGAGACTTCTTGCTTCATGGAAATATTGTTATCAAAAGATCATACAACTTTAAATGAAATATTTACTTCCTGATGTTTACATTTTAGTTAAAATCCTTTTCAATGTCTTGTCCCTTTATTACTACAGTATCTACCAACCCTTTCTAACTCAGGTTTTGAAAAATATTTTTTGTCACAGTTCATCTCAATATTATAGCAGCATATCAGAACTGGGATAATGTTTTTATTTCCCATTAAACTACAGTTTTCCTAATGCATCTGAAACCTCCAATAAAAGATCCTCCTGTTCCTTGGGATCTAAATGTAGCTCTTGCTCAACAACAAAACTTTCATTTGAACCATCAGCAACTATGGATCTAAAATTATTTTTCCTGGAAAGTTTAATTTTTGATAACAGTTACTTCTGTATGAAGACCATATGAATTGTAAGTGCTAATCTCATGGGAAAGGAGGCAGTGTATGGGATAGAAGGCAGTGTTCTATTGTGGATTGGGAACTAGTAAAAAATAATTGAAAACAGAGAGTAGGGCTAAATGGTAAACTTTTCCATTTTAGAACAATTATGCAGGCTCTAATTTGTGCCAGCACTGATTACTGCAACACCCTGCTCTTAGGTCTTCCGACATCAACAGTCAGGCCATTATAACTTTTACAGAATGCCGCCGCTAGAGTATTAATGGGGAAATGAAGGGATGAACACATAACACCAGTTTTGGTAGCACTGCACTGGCTACCAACTTAAACAAAGTGATCTTTGGAGATCAAAATGATTGGCTGAAAGCCGCAATAGCTTCATACACCACAAAGGAACTTGAGATTGGCAAACAAGGGACTATTAATCATACCCTCAATCAATACAGCTAGACTAACATCAGTACGTGATAGAGCTATTTCGCTAGCAGGCCCAAAACACTGGAACGAAATGCCTCCTGAGCTAAGACTACAGCCAGATTTTAAGAATTTTAAGCAGAACCTGAAAAATTGGTTGTTCAAAAGAGCATACAGCATAGGTGAATGATCATCCTCGAATTGAACTTTTTAGTGTTTTTACCTTTTACTGATTCTAATTGTCTATTTAAGATTTATCTTGTATATTTACGTATTTTACCTTTTAAGCATGTATTTATTGTCTCAAATGATGTATTTATTTTCTTAAAAATTGTAAACCATTATGAAAGTTTTTAACTAAGCGACGGTCTATAAAACCTGTTAAATAAATAAATAAATGGAGAAAGATGAATAGTGGAGTGCCCCAGGGATCTGTTCTGGGACACTGCTTTTTAATATATTTATAAATGACCTGGAAATGGGAACGAGTGAAGTAATCAAATTTGCCAATGAGACAAAATTATTCCAAGTAGTTGAATCACAAGAAGATTCTGAGAAATTGCAAGAGGAACTTGCAAAATTGGGAAACTGAGCATGCAAATAGCAGACTGAATTTAATGTGAACAAGTGCAAAGTGATGCACTTAGGGATGAGTAACCCAAATTATAGCTGCAGAATGCAAGGTTCCACATTAAGAGTCACCATTCAGGAAAAGGATCTAGGTGTCATTGTTGATAACATGTTGAAATATTCTGCTCAGTGTGCAGCAACAGCCATGAAAGCAAATATAGTACTAGGAATTATTAGGAAAGGAATGGAAAATAAAATAGAGCATGTCATAATGCCTCTGTATCTCTCCATGGTATGACCTCATATTTAATATTATGTACAGTTCTAGTCATCACAGCTCAAAAAAAAGATATAGAAGAATTAGAAAAGGTAAAGAGAAGGGTGACCAAAGTGATAAAGGGGACGGAACAATTCCCTAAAGGCTAAAGAGATTAGGACTTTTCAGTTTGGAGAAGATACAGCTAAGAGGAGATATAATAGAGGTCTTATGTTCTTATACTATCCTTATACATACATTTTTCACAACAGAACAGTTTTGAAAACTCATCCTAAATTTCTACTAAAAATGGAATCAATTCATTTAAATTAGTACATTGTATTGCCAACCTATTTTCCCAAGCCCACATACCCATAAGGATAAGCATCTTCTTCATACACTGTACTACAGAGAGCTTTACTATTCTATTCAGAAAGAACAAAATCCTATAGAAACTCCTCACAACTTATTTCTTTCAACCCTGTGTTAGGCAAATGTTTCAGTTACATAGATGACTCTTTCTACTTGGATATTTAATTGCATCACTTATTGCTACAATCAATGTAAAATAAAAGCCCATTAGGTTAAGGCTAAGGCAACCTTCAGTCTGCTTCCACAGAAGCACATCCTTCAGTCTGCTTCCATAGAAGGTATCTGCAAAGCAGCTACTTGGGCTTCCCATCTGTACTTTCATTGCTCTTTACTGCCTAGAAAATGTTTCGCACCAGGATAGCAGTTTTGGTCAAGCAGTTTTTTTAAGCGCTATTTAACGAATTCCTTCAACACTAACCTCCAGCCTCATATAAAAATACAGGTTGCATTCATATACTACAATTCTCAAACAAAATAATCATATGCAACCCTCAGCTCGGAAATCCCCACTTGTGTGGCTGACTTAATTCTGCTCATCGATGGAGAAAACTAAGTTGCTCACCTGTAACAGTGATTCTTCATATAGAGCAGGAAGAATCAGCTATATAATTCCTACCATCTCTCTGTCACAGTTGAAGATTAGCTAGCATGATAGTCTTCTAGCCAGTTGAACAAAATGTACTTGGCAACTGCAATGTCCAAACGGTTAGGATCATAAGAAATGAATAGTTGTGAGGTCTGACAAAGTGATTGAGTTCTCTTCCAACATTAAGCTAAGGTCATTTGGCAGTCTAGTGAATGAAGGGCATTTTCTTCTTCGTGTATAAGTGGCCTTGGAAAGAACGTGGGTAACACGATACCTTGATTTAATTGAAAAGCCAACACCAGTTTTGGCCAAAACTTGGGGTTGGTGTGAAGCACAATCCTACTGCAGAAGAACTACATATGCGATGAGTAATATACCAAACATTGAAGCTCAGAGACTCTTCCTCTAATATAACTGCAACTAGGAATAACACATTCCATGTGAGGAATTTCAAGGAAGCAGACTCCAATGGTTTAAAAAGTGGCTTCAAAAGCTGTGCCAGTGCCAGTACCAAATACAGATCCCATGGCATTGGTGGTTTGCCTATCGGAGGCCTCATATACTATAAGCCTTTCATGAACTTTGACAATAAAGAATGAGTGGATTTTTTTTTTTATTACGGTAACCTGGTTGTCCTCACTGTAATGATTCTAAGTACTCATGTATACTTTATAAAATATCTGCCTCTAGTGTTTAATTCTGGGTGTTTATTCGTGCAGTGTCACAATTATTTTCCATATAAAATATCTGCATGTACATTTATAAAATGGGTAAAGAAAGTATTTGTTTTCTTGCATTGGAAATAAAATGCACAAACTGAAACATACAAGCAAATTTTGGAACAGAAATACGTGGTAGTCTATAAACCAGGAGGTGGCCAACTCCAGTCCTCGAGAGGTGTTACGCTTGCCGCATGTGGTTCCCCCATGGTGCGGCCCTCTCACCTCTCTACACAAGCTTCAGGCTCAAGCCCCTCATCGCTGGCAGCGGTGGGCCACCAGTCTCGACTTCGGACTTCCACCAGCTCCTCCGGCCCTACTCCGCTTCCCGGGACCTTCAGCCAGGATGCCTCCATCCATCGGGCCTCTCCGCAGGGTTCTCCCCTCCCTAGGCATGCACGCACCAGTGAAACCTTTAAAGGGCCCACGGCAGGAACTTGGCCGCGGATCCGGATGTTGACGTCAGTTCCCTCAACATATAAAAGCTCAGGCAGCGCTACTCAGCGTTGCCTTTGCAACAGGTTATCTTGGTCTCCTGTTCCGGTTTCCGAGTTCTAGTTGTCTTATGCTAGTCTTGTTCCTGTGATTCCTGGTTCCTGCTCCTCGTGTTCGTCTCGTCTGTCTATTGGATTGACTACCTGGTTCCGACCTCTGCTACGCCTGATTCTGCCTGCCTTCTCCATGCCTTGACCATTGCTACATCTGACCATGCCTGCCTTCTCCGTGCCTTGACTATTGCTATGTCTGACCATGCCTGCCTTCTCCGTGCCTTGACCATTGCTACGTCTGACCATGCCTGTCTTCTCCGTACCTCGACCATTGCTACGAATGACTTCACCTCAGACATTCCTGAGTCCAGAGTTCCATGTAACTTGCTACACCTACTAAGAGCTGCCAGCTTCCATTCAAGCTTGACTGTGACGCCTCTGTCCCTATCCTCTGGACACGGACTATTAAGGCTCCGGGCTTCCTTTGCTCAGGCACTTTCAGTTCTTCCTTGTCCCTTGGTGCTTGGGTTCCTGTTCTATGTCCCGTCAAAGATAGGACCACGCCACCTGCTGGCTGCTGTCTCTGGGTTGAAGCATCTCCTACCTATACTCAACCTTGAGGCCCGCCTAAGTCCTGCTGGCCCCGGCACCCAAAGGCTCTACCCGAGGGGAATGTGGGCTGGTATAGGGGAAGCTCCAGTGGCCTCCAGCTTCAGCCCACTCTACCTGCTGACGGTGGGGACCCGTAGACCCTCGTCTATGGGTTGCGTCAACCCCACCTCAGCCCAAGGATCCACCTCCTACACAACAAGAGGCACAAACAGGACAGGTTTTCAGGATTTCCACAATGAATATCCATAAGATAGATTTGCACAAAATGAAGTCAGTGCATGGAAATTATCTCATGTATATTCATTGTGGATATCCCGAAAACTTGACCCGATTGTGGCTCTTGAGGACCAAAATTGGCCACCCCTGATATAAACTGTGCAGTTCCCACTGCACAGTTTATAAAATACTAGAATGAATCTTTGCATGACCACTTGCGTGTGCAAATGCTGTATTGTGGATATGTTTGAAAGTTGGGCTTTCGAACAAACTAAGGAATATAGAGTACTGAAGGGTTATAAGTAAGACTGCAGCAGCTCTTTACAATTTAATTCACTTTAGCTTTCAATTCCATATGCAAATAAAGAAAGCTGCAAAAAACTGAACAATTTTCTCATTTATAGATTTAAACAGATAACAATTTGTATTTATTTACTTATTTTAAAAATTTATATTCTGCTGCATGTAACAATACTGTCATTCAAAACAGATTACAAATCAAAACATTTATCATACAATAAAATGAGAAAAACAAGAAGGAAATATAAAATGGCCAACATTGACATCTTAAAAAACCAACTCTAAACATGAAAAAATAAAAATGCAAAATATAGTATGAACATAAAAATTCTGTAAGTACAACAGTGATGTGCCTACATATTTCCCAAAACTGGCAGCCCTGAAGATTCACTTTCCTCAGTAATCATTTTTTTGTGCTAATATATTTGGCAAGTGATTTATTTTACACTGGTCTTCCTTATGTCTGCTTATTCTCAGTACTCTGCTTACTGTTCATTTGGGTGGTCTCCCATCAAGATTCAGTGATCACAGTCTTTTCTGTAACCTTCTAGGGATTCCTATCAACTGTGTGCCTACATGTATCTGACAACTTTATTAGCTCACTCACATAGTGCTTCAGAAATCTTCTTTGTCTGTGCAGCCTTCTCAAACAATCACACTTTTGTAGTTGACTCAGAACAAATAATTATATGAACACTTCAGATGTTACATTCAATAATAAGGTCCAAATGAAGAGAAATTTCACATTATGAGTAAGTGAGGGCTCTGTTTTCATGTTCAGACTCAAAAAATCAATTCTGGATTGATTTTTGTGTATATATTGTTATTGTCAGAGGATTAATTGATGAATTTTTCATTTGATGAGTCAGGTGGAATAGGCTTCAAGGCACACAATGTGAAGAATTCTAATTTACTCTGTTTCTTGGTGCTATGCAGGAAAATCATCAATAGTGATACTTCATCATAATTTATTTGCTGTAAACAATATGCAGGATGTGTCCCAAAGCAAAAATAAAGATGTATACTTTCACGAATGAATATTTACATGGCTTATGGTAAATAGTACCTAGCTGGTATTACTTCAATCTGCAGCTTCATTTTCTGCTTTCAGTGCTGTGCTGTATTATAAGGACAATATCTGTTTAGAAAGTAATAACCAACTTTGTATGAAGCCATTTCATCTTGACAAAATTAGAAAATCTGCTTCCACGTTCTTAATTTTCATATAGTCACAACATTTAAAACACTTTTCACGGTAATAAGATTTATTAGAAAGATGCTAAGTAAGAGAAGGATGATGAAGATCAGCAAGTCAAGCACTGAAGATAAAAAAATAAATCTCATCCATCCTTCCAGGAGAATGCCATTCTCATCACAAAAATACAGATTATCAAACTCTGGTTTGGATTCCAAGAAATGTTTGTCAGGTGCAAATTATTTATTATACAAGTCCTTATAATCTGATATAAAAGTATGGACATGAAAAATAAAAAATAATTATTTCTGATATATTTCTAGACTGACAGGCAGTACTAATGTATTCATATGGCACAAAAAAAAAATTCAGAAAATATTTAACCTACTTATCAATACTAAAAGAATAAGAGAGTTCAAGCATTATGCCATAAAATAATTTTTAGAATGAAATCAAATTCTGCATTTTTACATCAATGGTAATCAAGACAAACATCAAACGACAAGACACTTTCCCAGCCAAGAATACATAGCACAATCAACAGCAGCTTGTCACCACTGGTGTGATCCTTTTAAGTAAGATTAATAGCACACATACTTATGTTATTTTATGCCCAGCACCATTCCAACTGCTAAAAAATGTCAGCTACCTGCCGTTGATAAAAGAACAAACTATGACTGGCACAGAGTAACATGGCCAGTGCATGAAAGCCGAGGTGGTGAGGATGCGGAAACTGCTTCTGAACAATAGACAACATAAAGAAGCTAAATGCAAATGGAAAATTCTTAAAAAACAAAAAACAACAACGTGGCATAAGTAGCTAAGGACAAAAACTAGAACAGTTTGACAAGAAATATACATGTACAATCAGAAATTTTAATTTTTGTAAGAAATAAAACCTACAGAGTAGTAAACTACTCTGTAGGTTTTATTTCCAGGATCGTCTCACATTAACAAAATGGAATTTTCAACAGGCACAAATAACCCTCTTTGTACTTTCATGGGTAAGATGAGTATCAAAAGAAGAGAAAGAAAAATGTAAGCATTTATTTTCTTTTCATTTTCCCATCACCTAGGAAACCAGTAACTTCCCAAACTGTTCCCAGTTAACTGTCTATTCCAAGAAATGGGAAAGGAAAACTGGAGAGATTAATAAGTGAAATATTCACATTTTAAGAACAGCTACCAAACCAACCATGGTACGAAGTAGATAGCTCAGGAAAGCAATTTGTCATTTCAAATTTGGCACCTTTACTCCATCAAAAGACTATGATTATTAATTACAAATGTTGTGAAAGTAAACAGTTAAATGGAAAACAAGGACTGCAAGAATGGCACAAGACTTGAGAAAATGTAACAAACCACATCATTGAACCAATATTTCTCAACTACATCAATAAAGATCTATTATACCCTTCACAGACAAAACAAACTTTCTAGTTCACGCACAAAGATATGCTACAAGATCAAGGGTTAAAAATCAGTCAAGTTTCTTCCATCAAGCCAAAGGTATCAAAATGTAATTTAATTTAGAAACATTTATATTCTGCCAAATACATTTATATCAATTTATATTTGTTGGGGCTCTCAGTAGGGGGTAACTTGCTGGTGTGGCAGTTACTACCCTTAGCAGAAGACACCGACATTACTAACCTTAAACAATAAGAGCTAGATTTTAAAAGTGTTACTCGTGGCAAAAACAGCCACATGCGCACGTTTGCGGGCTGCGCGTGAGCAACACAAATTTTAAAACCGCAAAGCACGCACATACATACCCATGCGTGCATCAAGAATAGGGTGGGGGGAGGGGCAGGGCATGGGCATTCCGGCGCGAGGTCAAGACTTACGCACGTAACTCCGAATTTTAAAAAAGCTGACCATGGCATGCGTCCGTGTGTTATCCACATAACTTTACTGCTGGTCCTGATGAGGAGCAAGTCTAATAAATAAATCTTGAGTTTTAGGGCTTTCAACACAGTATGAAGGTTCAGGGTCAAGTGGGGGACTTACAGGATGAAGAACCAGAGGGTCTTGAAGACCTCAATATCAACTGGACAAACTGGTGGACTAATTGGAAAAACTTGTATTTTACCTTGCGCGAGCATGTTTTATAATTCGCCTGCAAACGCGTGTAAAAGCCGCTAAAGCCCTAGCGGAAATACATACGGGATGTTTACTCGAGCTGGCTCTTAAGATTACGTGCACACATACACCCGGCAGGGGGATTTAAATGATAGGCACAAACCTGTGCACACGATATAAAATTGCAGTGCAACCTCTGCTCGCACGCCAATATGCGTGTTTATGGGCACACACGTGTTTCTTTTAAATTAGCCAGTAAGCCCTGATGCTTTTCATGGAACTGCAACACTGCTCCCCACTTTGACAGCCGGGGGGGAAAAAGGGGAATTGGTTTCAGACAAGAATCAAGAGGGCCCTGATTTCTACAGTCTGAGGTAATGATACGCAGACATAAGGGAAAAAGCCCAGGACTGCTTCTGCGGCCAAGTCCCTAAGCAAAGCACGTCAAGCAGCAATGTCTGAATTTTCAAGAAAGCTCATCACCCAGTAAAAACTGTTGCTAGCTGTAATTTTATGGATTGTTAAAAGGCTTGGGGTTAAATGCACAGAGCGGCAGTTACTATCCTTAAGAAAACATGGGAGTAACCTGCACAGTTACTACCTTAAGAAGCTTGCTGGGCAGATTGAATGGACCTGTTGGTACTTTTCTGCCATCATTTCTGTTTCTATATTTAAAGGTGTACACAAAAACTAGTGCCCCAAACATACATTTTCATACTGCCTATGGAGTAATGTGGTTCCTAGCTCCTATTTGATCTCACAAAGAAAAAAATATGCCTCTTACTTCTTCTACCCAGTCTTAAGATTCTTTTAGGCCCTGCACGCATCCCTCTAACGATGCTGGCTGCTGTGCATCCCTCCTGTCCGCAGGGCCCTCAGTGGGCTGCAGTATAAGCTGCACAGGCTTACCTAGAAGACACATGAGGGAATGGGCGATGAGGGATGCAGGGTTTTAAGGCATAGCCGGGTTGCCTCATCATGAAATCTCCATTACACCCTGCTGTGGCCACCTGAGCACCTTACCTTGTCTTGTCTAGATTCCTGTTGTGTCTGTTCCTTTTTACCTGCCTGACCTTTGCCCCTGTTCCTTCGAGGCCTTCCTGTGGCCCTCACGTCTGTATTGGGCCTTCCAGTAGCTCTCTTGCCTGATACTTGCCTTGTTTCCCTGTCTGGTCTCCCAGCGCCCTTTTGCCTGTTTTCTGTTTTGTTTGTTTGGTCCCTGCCTTGCATTCTGTTCCTGTTCTGCCCTGTGTCTGTTTTGCCTTGTACCCTGTCGCCTTGGTGTCTTGTTCATTCTGCATCTGTTTTGCCTTATACTCTGTCCCCTGCTTTATTCCAGTTCCTACCCGCCCTGCACTTTCTCCTCGTTGCTTTGCTTGCTGCAGGCCCAGAGCTCAGCCTGCCTTGTTTCTGCTTGAACCCCTGCACCAAGGGCACCGCAAGTGAAGTCCATCATAACCTCAGGACTCAACCCAAGGGGGAGGTGACCGGTCAGGCAGAAAACCTTTGCACTATCCAGCTCTTGAGTCCTCTACCCCGCTCTTACCTGGGATTACCTTTAACCAGCCAGCGTGGCCCTGACAATCTCTTTGCAATGGCTCCTCCTTTAGTCCTGCTCAGAATCTCAGCAGGACCCTATATACTATTCTGATACTTATTGTTCTTTATTACAGAGGCTGGCGGCATCTTATAGAATTATAATATCACCACCCTCTGTTTTTTGGTTGGTTTTTTTTTTTTTTTTTGCTACTGCAGACTAATACAGCTACCTCCCTGGAAGTTTTATCATTGCTCTTCATCATTTTAGAGCTTCCCCAACAATCCATTTCCCTATTGGATTCAATCAAGCTCAGAATACTTATTTTTCTGGTACTAAACAACACAGAGAATATGAACATGTCAGTTCTAAAGATGACGGTGAAATTACAGATAGAGCATAAGAATTTAAACCTATGTAGGTATTTGATGCAATGGACAAAAAAAAATGTTACATTATCCAACATAATTCTTTTGGCTATCAACTCTTCAGAAAGCAGTCAGAATAATATCTTAATTCCTTTTAACAAACATACAAATAAAATGCAATAAAATTGCAATCTCTAACTTTTCTTCTATAAAAAAGAACTTCAGTTTTACTTGTGGTATATTGCCTGAAGGAGCCAAAGACTTGTATCTTAAATATTAATTAGTCCAAGAAAGGTATCATCTCTACCATATTACTTTGTCGGTTTGCTTATACAAATTTTATTTTTCACCTGCTAACATAGTACTCCATCCACCTTCTGAAAAGGAGAAGGCAGACATTTGATGCAACTGCTGTCATGTGATAAGAAATGTACTACAGAGAGCATTAAATATGTCGCTATTTAACATAATTATGAATGATATTAAGATGTCAAGTATCAGATGATGCACTGTTCTAAGACAGAAGGCACAGTCCACACAAAGGCAGAAACACGAAAAATCCAACAGACTAGAGAGATGTAAACTGAAATGCACAGTTTAAAGTAAACAAATGCAAAGTCATGAATTCTGGGGCAAGGAATAATTATAGGGCTTAAACATTTAACAGTAACGATATTGACGTGCACAGAGATAGATTTAGGGACTGTAGTAAAAAAAAAAAAAAAAGATTTTGAAAGTGTCAGATCAATTCAAGTAGCTCTTACAAATATAGCATTTAGAATAACAATCATAGAAGAGAGCATTTTCTGATAGGTGCTTACTTATTTTATTTATTTTGATTTACGTATATTCCACTTTTCACTCTTTTTTCAGCACTTCAAAGTGGAATACATTCAGGTACTGTAGGTATTTCCCTATCCTCAGAGGGGATTACAATCTAAGGCCTGGATTCATCATTCTTGGCAGAATAATGAATCCTGCGAAAACGGGGGGCGAGCCTGCGGAAGTCCGCAGCCTTCACACCACGGCGGTGCGCCGGCTGCCGGCTTTCACACTGACTAGCGCCACCATGAAAGGTGGTGCTATTCGATGCGGTGAAGACACCACTGACTCTGCCCCCTCCCCTCCCCTTTAGAAAATAACCCCCTAAGTGTGTACCTGAGGCCATGGAGGGAAAAGTAACTTGAACCCTGGTCTCCTGGTTCGTAGCCCACTGCTCTAGCCACTAGGCTGGTCTGGTGGTGGTGGATGAATTCAGGTTGTTAGATGTGCCAGTGGCTCCTTATGGCACAAAGAATACAGAAACCTGTTCATTATTTCTTGTAACGTTTTCAAAAATATTTTAAACTCTGCAAAAAAAAAAGTCTAGTAAACATTTCTAAGTACTTAATATCTTATAATAACCAATCAGGAATCAGTATTTTCAATTCAATGCTCCATTAGATTAATAATGAGATACGTCAAGAAAGGGACTAAAAGCAGTTTAAGGAAATCATTTTTGTACATGACATAACTCATTTCAACAACTTTGCTTCAGGGCCTCAGTTGTTCTGTCCCAGACTTTGGGGTGGATCCTACGGGAGATATGTTATTCATCAAGATCCGTGGCAAACAGCCAACAAAATACTATAAAACTTACCAAAGGGCAATGCAAAGACATGCTTTAAAAAATATATAATATATATAATCATACAACATATTTCATGTTTCTGATTTCACCTAGCTTTTTCTTATTAGAATGGATATAAAGGGGTCAGTATTTTAGGTTATCTGGGATCCAACTATTTCTAATAGCAGCCCAGAGTAGTGTGTCTATTTTTGAAAACACAACTACAAGACAAATGTGAAAAAAAAAATCCAACAAAAATGAGATGAGAGATTAAGCCAGGGGTAAGCAAACTTTTGATCCATGGTCCCCCTTCCATTCATGCAATTGGCTGGGGTCCCCCAACACGGGTTACTATCTTTTCCCCTTGGGAAAGGGGAAAAAATGCATTTTTCAAAGACAGGAACTTCCATCTTCTTTATTTGCACACGCTTTTCCATAAAGGTGAACAGAGAAAGTTACAATTTATAGAATATATAAATGCAACTCAAATTACTCAAGAAAAAGATATGCACGGACAGTAAAATAATCGACAAAAGGGAATGCCAAAGAAATAAGGGAATTTAGCTGAAGCTATATGACCAACAAATTGACAACTCAGTTCAGAAAAAAAATACCAGTTAACTGACATTAGGGCCTATGGACCTGAAAAATCAGGGGTTTCTGCCAGGAAATGATCCATTTCTGATACTCGTAAGCCTCATTTATTTTAAATAAGGAGAATCCAAAACAGATGGTGATACTAAGCTCAAAAGCCAAGTTAGTATATAAGATTTTAAATGGCTACTGAGAAAAGAGGAAGCATTATCCTTAAGGTCCTTAAAAAGTACGTACTAGAATCTCAATGTGGATATTTGAACAGTAACATACTCCTATCAAACTTCCTAGCAGCCATCAGTAACTGGGCCACAGCAATTCGAATTAAAGACATCAAGCAAGTTTATTTGGAAGGCCAAGGGAAACAGAATTACAATAATCAAGATGAGTAATTATAAATTCCTGAACTGTAGCAGCTAAGACAGAGGGGTCAAACAAGGGATCAGAGGCAATAGAAATAGGCAAAGATGATTAAATGTGGTTATTGCTATGGCTGAAATCTGGGCAGCATACCTGAGTCCAGAGTCTAACTCAATACCTGTGAGGACATGTTGGGCAGTTTTTGCATCCCATCAGCAGGGGTCCTCAGTGAGCCTTGTCGGCTATCTGTCCTCCTAGCTCTCTGGTCTGCTGCTGAGGTACTCTGGTTAGTCCTCCCAGCTCTATGGCCTGTATTTCCTGCTGGCAGCCAAGCTGTTCCTATTCATTTCAGTTATATTTTGGCTTCACAGTATTCTCTCTGTCAGAGTTTGAGTCTTGTCTGGATCCTTGTGCTCCCAGACTCCAATACTCTGATCCTCGTGGACATAATTTGAGGCTTTACATTTTCCCTACTTTCAGGCCTGCATATTCCAGGGTCCTTCTCTAGCCTATCTTGTTCTGGTATCTGGTTTCCTATCTGTCTTAGTCTGTTCTATTTGGCCCTAGTCCTTGTTTCGTGTTTCTGAATCCCATGTCTTCTCCGTGAGCGCGCCTTCTTTTGTTAGCTTCTGCTCAGCCTTGTCTGCTCCTATAGGCACCTTCCAGTTCCCTGATGTAACACTTGCCTGGTCGCAAAATAGCTCCGCTACTGGCCTCACTCATTCCAAGGCACCATCATCAAACTCTCCAGATGCCACCCCTCGCTGTATTTCCCTTAGGTGCATGTACATGTCCCTTGCCTGGATTTAAAGGCCCCACGGCGAGAAGGCAGGAGCAGCGCACATCACCACTGGTCAGAGATTTAAACCCGGTCCACACTCCCAGCTGGCGCCTCAGCAATGGGTCTCCTGTCAAACCTTACTTATAGTATGTATTGCTCCTGCTCCTTACCTGCCTTCATTTTAGTCCTGATTCTCGCCTGCTTTTTGTTCCAGTCCTATTCCTTGCAATGTACCCCTGCCTGGCCCTTTGCTTCTTTCCCTCTGCTTTCTCTCTCTCCTATCTGTCTGCCCGCTTGGATCTTGACCTTTACCCGGATACTGACACTGCCTGATCTCTATCTGCCCTAACCTCTGCCTGCTCTGACTATTGCCGGATAAGAGCATAAGATATGCCATACTGGGTCAGACCAAGGGCCCATCAAGCCCAATATCCTGTTTCCAACAGTGGCCAATCCAAGTCACAAGTACCTGGCAAGTACCCAAACATTAGATAAATCACAAGCTACTATTGCTTATTAATTATCGTGATAGCAGTTTATTGATTTTTCCTCTAGGAACTTATCCAAATCTTTTTAAAACCCATTTACACTAACTGATGTAACCACATCCTCTGGCAATGAATTCCAGAGCTTAACTATGCATTGAATGAAAAAGAATTTTCTTCAATTTGTTTTAAATGAACAACTTGCTAACTTGATAGAGTGCCCCCTGGTCCTTCTATTATCAGAGAGTAAATAATCGATTTACATTAACTTATTCAAGTCCTTTTCTGATTTTGTAGACTTCTAACATATCCCCTCTCAGTCGTCTCTTCTCCAAACTGAACAGCCCTAACTTCTTTAGCCTTTCCTCATAGGGCAGCTGCTCCATGTCCCTTATCTGTACTTTCTCCAGTGCAGCTATACCCTTTTTAAGATGCGGTGACCAGAATTGCATAAAGTATTCAAGGTACGGTCTCAGCATGGAGCAATACAGAGGCATTATGACATCTTCTGTTTTATTTTCCATTCCCTTCCTAATAATTCCTAATATTGTTTGCTTTTTTGATCGCCACAGAACACTGGGTTGACGATTTCAATATATTATCGACTATGATGCCTAGATCTCTTTCCTGGGTGGTAACTCCTAAGATAGAACCTAACATTGTGTAACTACAGCAAGGTTTATTTTTCCCTATATGCATCACTTTGCACTTGTCCACGATAAAATTCATCTGCCATTTGGAAGCCTAATCTTCCAGTCTCATAAGGTCCTCCTGCAATTCATCACAATCCGCTTGAAATTTAACTACTCTGCATAATTTTGTGTTGGCCGCAAATTCGATCCCCTCACTCATTGTACCCCTTTCCAGATCATTTATAAATATATTAAAAAGCACTGGTCCAAGTACAGATCCTTGAGGCACTCCACTGTTTACCTTATTCCACTGTGAAAACTGACCATTTAATCCTACTCTCGGTTTCCTGTCTTTTAACCCATTAGCAATCCACAAATGAACATCGCCTCCTATCACATGACTTTTTAGTTTTTTAAGAAGCCTCTCATGCGGGACTTTGTTGAATGCCTTCTGAAAATCCAAATACACCACATCTACCGGTTCACCTATGTCCACGTGTCTATTCACCCCTTCCAAAACATGTAGGAGATTTGTAAGGTAAGACTTCCCTTGGGTAAATCCATGTTGGCTGTGTTTCATCAAACCATGTCTATCTAAATGTTTTGTGATTTTATTCTTTATAACAGTTTCCACGATTTTTCCCAGCACTGAAATCAGGCTCACTGGTCTATAGTTTCCCGGGATCACCCCTGGAGCCCTTTTAAAATATAGGGATTACAATGGCTATCATCTAATCTTCAGGTACATCAGATGATTTTAATGATAGGTTACAAATTATTTGAAATCGGACTGAAATTTCAGTTTTTAGTTCTTTCAGAACACTGGGGTGTATATCATCCTGTCCAGGTGATCTCTGCCTTTCTCCAGACACTGCCAGCCTGCTCCCCTCGGGATCCTCACCTAAATACTGCCGGCCTCAGAACCCAAAAGTTCAATCTGCAGCGGAAGAGATTCATACAGGTGAAGCCTAGTAATATCCCACTTTCAGCATGTTAGCCTTCTATCAGCCCGGCCCAAGCTGGTTTATCAGCTGAACAGTAATAATTCCACCACAGCTAAGGATTTGCACTCCGTAATCCTTAGCTGTACCTGTCACAAGTACCTGAGGACTCAACCTGAGAGGAAGGTAGCTGATTCAGACAAAAGGCTTCCTGAATCCTGTCTCTCTCCAGCCTGCCTCACATGGATCAACTCCACACTTCCTCCTTTGGTCATATACTGACAGAACACCAGTGATAATACCCAAGCTATGAATATGGTCAGTGAAAGGGAAAATAACTCATTCCAAGGTATTATTCAACTAGAAAAACTCAAGTCTGTCTTATGTACCCCCACAAGCACCTCATTTTTTTCTGGGTTCAACTCAAGCTTATTGTGTTGCAGCCAAGAGGACATTTTTTCTATTCAACCATTTATCTTAACTACAACCTGACCATGATTTTTTCCTAGAACGACCAGGAATTGTACATTTTGGGTTGATTTTAAGGCATGCGCGGGTTCCCGGCACATGCGCATCTTATAAAATACGGGTACCGCGCGCACATACATGCTAGATTTTAACGTCCGCACACACATGTGCAGGCAGTTGGCCAGCTCCGTGCACAGGAGAAGGGGAAACTTTTAGCAAAATATGCGCGGCGACACAGTCGGGCCTCCCCTCGTTCCCTCCCAGTCCGCTCCAACTTTCCTACCTCTAACTCTATCCTTTCTCCCTCTTCTCCCACCCTCTAAACCTACTCTAACTATCCTATAAATGTTTTATTTTCCTACTTACTGCTCCTCTGGAGCAAAAGTAATGTCCATGCGCTGGCTGGCTGCTGGTGCGCGCTTTCCCAGGACAGTGGTTAGTTGCGCCGTCCCAGCCCAGCCCCGCCCCTTTGCACCCATACCACGCCCCCAGCCCGCCACTTTTGCAGCGCCCGGTACTTCTGTGCGTAATGGGGGTTATGTGCGTGGCCGGGCCCATTGTAAAATGCTCACAGAAAGCCCGACCACACGCAAAACCCCCGCAGTTTACGCGCGTGGCCCTTTTAAAATCGAGCCGTTTCTATATAATAGAAGTAGATGATGATAAACATAGCTATAAATTTAGCCAACAATGACATATAAGAATAGTGAAAATATGCAGCCTTGTGGTGCTCCATATAATAAAGACTGACTGAGAAAAAGCTATCTCAAAAGAAGTGGTCTAAGAGCAACTCTGTAGAAATGATGAAAAACATTTTAAAACTATACCCTCTATGCCTAGGTTTGAGAGGCAAGAGACCAAGAAGGATTCAACAGAATCAAATGCCGCAGATAGGTCTAGGAGAATCAGAAGGGCTGACTGACTTTTGTCAACACAAACACAAATTATCCACCAGACTAACCAACACTGTTTCAGTGTTAAAATTTGGCCTGAAACGACACAAAACAAAAGCATCATTTCCTGTCAAAAACTAACAGAAAAAACATTATTTTCAAAGATTTTACTTAGGAACATTGGAGATTGGTCAATCATTGCTTAGATAGATTTGGCTAGAAAAATATAGAAGCGAGGAGAGCATTAAATTAAGCGTTTCCACCTTTTATTCATGAGTGATTGGAAGGAGATTTCAGTCTCCCGACACGGACCATGTTTCACCACATGGGCTGCGTCAGGAGGGACAGAGGCCCAGAAAATCAACTGATAATAATGCCAAAGGGTTTCCAGTACATAAACCAATGATCGTGTCCATATGCTCTGACAGGAGAAAATACAGGTGTTGCGGAGGGATCCAGAAAAGAGTGAGCTGTCGGGCACAGTAAACAATCGGTGTCTGTATAAAGCTGGCCTTTTAACCAGAATTATTCAAAATGGAGGGAGGGCTCCGATGTGAATAAATCACATTGAGATGCGACTGGAGCACTAAGTCGATGTCATCTCTGCAAGGTCCTGTCAGAGCATACAGACACGATCATTGGTTTATGTATTGAAAACCCTCTGGCATTATTATCAGTTGATTTTCTGGGCCTCTATCCCTCCCGAAGCAAGATCAGGATCAGGTACTGGAACTGAAGCAGGATCAGGAACTGGAACTGGAACGCAGGCAACAGCATGAATACTTGTTGCCCAGGCAAGCTTTGACTGCCAGAAACTGCCTTATATAGAGAAGCTTGCAGACGTCATCAGAAGGGGCTGCGGGTGGCTTTCCCGCCACAGTCCCTTTAAATCCAGTTGAGGCGCATGCGCCTAAGGCCATCGGGCCAGAAGGGAAACGGTGGGGGCGTCTGACCGCGTGGCAGAGGAGAGGCCTAGCCATGCCTGGAGGAACTCCCTGCCATGTGGGGAGACCCAGGAGGCGAGGGAGAAACTGAGCAAGGGAACAACTGCCTACCGCCACTGGAGAGGATGGGTCAAACCTGGAGAGCCGGCGTCGGGGGTGAGTGAGCCCAGCCACCTGACTACGGCGGCCGGGGAGCGCAACAATATCGTGGCGATATTAAGTCGAGGGAACAAAAAGAAGAAAACCTATAAAAAAAATTTTTTAAAAGTGTGCCAGCGGTCAGGTTAAGAAAAGGGATGCTCAATTAATGAGCGTCCCTTTTCCTAACCTGAGGCTGTCCACAGGTTAGGAAAATAGTCACTCGTACAATTGAGTGTCTGTTTTCCTAACCGTCTGACAGCTGACCTCTCCTGGGCGCCCACTGCCGAGCAGGAGCTAGGTAAATTATGGTGGTAAGTTATGAACTAGCTTTTTCCCTACTTTAGCACTATTTTCTGGTTAGGTTTATAATTTTTTGTTACAAAACTATTCAAATGTTTCCAGTAAGCTACTTTATAAAAAATACTTTTTCTGTTAATTTCTTGGCAATTCATGGTGATTTTTGTTTTATATATATAGAATTACCTCAAGGGGTAAGGGGGATAGATAGAGTATCACCCTAAGGAATGACAGGGAATAGAGAGAGACAGGGATGACCACAAGGGGTGTCAGGGATGAGAGAGAGACTGACTACTGGGAGTGAGGGGATAGAGTGAGAGGGAAGGAACGTGACTGCCAGAGGTGAAGAGGATAGAGAGATAGAGGAAAAGTGACTACTGGGGGTGAGAGAGGATAGTGATAGAGAGCGTGACTGTCGGGGTGAGGGAATATATATATAGAGAGAAAAAGACTGCTGGGGTGAGTGGGATGGATAGAGAGAAAGACTGCTGGGTAAGGAGGGATGGATAGAGATGTGGTAAGTGAGAGGAGGATTGGGGAAGAGGAAGAGATAGACTGTTGGGGTTGAAGGGAGACAAAGTGAGCGAATGGACTGACTGGTTGCTGGGAGAGATTGAGGGATAGAGACTGAATTGGTGAAAGATTGCTGGGTGTGACAGGATGATAAAGTGTGGACGATTGAGAGTGATAGGAGGATAGTAGAGTAAGTGGACTGACTGACTGTTGGGGGTGATGGGTGGAAAGAAAGAATGAGTGAACTGATTAAAAATCCTCCCATCATCCTCAGCAGTTAAATCGAGTGGTTTGACTGCTGGGGGTGATGGCAGGATAGAAAGAGTGAGTGTACTGACAGTGATGGGGTAAAGGAGGAAGAGTAAGTTGACGGACTGCTACAGTGAAAGGGAATAAAGTGTATGACTGACTGCTGGGGGTGAGAGAGAAAGAAGGGATAAAATATGCTTTTTTTTGTTTTAGGAGACTTTAATTGCAGGAAAACAGGGGTACCGCTCCAAAGTTGTACAATTTTTTGGCTACTTTATCCATTAACGATTTGAAGCAGTTGATTAAGAATCCAGCTTGTGAAAAGGATCATACCATGTAACTGGTTTTTCGTTCTGAGCTAGCTTGCCACAAAGGTGATTTAATGGTTTTTAAGGACAGAAAAATTGGTCTGGTCTGATTTTTAAGCAGTTATTTATTTATTTATTTATTTATTTATTTAAAGGATTTATAGGTTTTGTTACTATTACTCAATGTCAGAGGAAGACTGGTTCTCAGGTCGACTGTAGGAGCAGATAAAAGGTCTAATAAATGTAGAGACTCCCAGGTCTCCACTAGATGGGCCCTACATCCTTGCTCTAGATATTTTCAAGCGTAGTGCGAAAAACCACTCCATTACAGCAGCTCCCCTTGAGACTGACTGTGAATGGTATAATTCACTTGGGGGGATTAGTGGCTTAGACAGTGTGATTAGTTCAAGTTAACCTTTGAGGAGTGAGGAGCTATTTTTGATCAATCTGCTGAGTTAGGGCCTACCTCCCTGACTTGATATTTTCAGTCAGAGAAGAGATTCATTACAGTGCACTACCTGCCTGTGAGGATCTGCCTTCCTTTTGGAAGAAATTCTCTTAAAAATTTGGTAATTTGGGGATTTTGACTGGAGGTAAAACCTGGGTCCTTCCTGGTGATGGCCATAACCCAGATCCAGAGACCACGGAATTAAAGATCTACGAGCCCCATCCAAGAGAAGGAAGGAATTGCAGTGACAGAGTTCACTTCAGTGCAGATTTTTGGATCTGACAGGGTTTTTTTTCCACTTTTGATTTCTGAGGAGGTTTTATACTACCTCTCCTCACCCTGGAGTCGGGCTATAAGAGCTAGGTTTCCACTTTCAAAAATCAGACCTTTCCACCAGATAGGTTACATTCATCAGAAGATTGGAGAGAAGGATAAAGATCCCATCACTGCATCTTCTCCCCACGGGATATAGGACAAAGGCTGAGAAGAGACGAATAAACTTGGTCAGGTAGGACTGACAGGGTTTAGGGGATCCCTCACTCATAGGAATTCCCTGGCTTACTGGGACAGTTTATGCACTCAGCACAGGAGTGATAAGCCTCATCCCAGGAATCAGAGAAGGGATACCTACTCAGAGAGAGAGAGAAAGATAAAGAATAAAAGTGTAAAATCCCAGTTGTAACTGGACATTCATTTCTTCTGAAGAATCACAGTACAGTTTCTTTGAACACCCAAACTGCGTACTGTCTGGTACCTGAAGCACAGCATCACAGAAGAGAGAGTTATAGAAACACACACAGAGAAAGGAAATTCATACTACTGCCTGGGGCAAGGACAGCCTAGCCCCCCCCCCCCCCCCCCAACACACACACAGAAAGGACCCACACTTTGGAATGTGCAGCTAGTGGGAAATATGCCTGTGGAGACAGCCACAGAAATAAATTATTTTGTATACACTCAGCAAAACGTAAAATCCTCCAAAAAAAGGGTTACATAAAGTTCAAAAGCCCCCTGGTATAATTTAGATCTAAGAAAATAGAAGCGTACGCTATGCCAGTTAGAACGACACTGGAGGAAATCTGGGTTATAGGAAGACAGCGTTAAGTGGAGAATTGCAGCTACAGGTTATTTTGCTAGACTCATGCAACTTAAAAGGAAGTAGTACTCTGGGATTATTTATCAGACTGACAATAATTCAGGATAGTGTCAAGTTTAGTGAGGTCTCTTTTGAGTAGTGATAGCCTTAAAAACAATGGGGTATGACCACATTCCAGATTGTGAACCTTTAACTGCTTATTTTGAGGTGAGCATTAAGACCCAGACTCGTGCGTGTGCGCACATGTGTGCTGATTGCCACATGAGCGCGGTCATTTTATAACATATGCGCGTATATGCATGTATACATGTGCGTGTTATAAA
The DNA here is from genome assembly GCF_901001135.1 of Rhinatrema bivittatum. Taxonomy (NCBI): domain Eukaryota; kingdom Metazoa; phylum Chordata; class Amphibia; order Gymnophiona; family Rhinatrematidae; genus Rhinatrema; species Rhinatrema bivittatum. The sequence goes on along the minus strand of NC_042615.1, from coordinate 655,376,757 downwards.
ATCAGCCATATGTGCGTACATGTGCGCACAACTTTATATTGACACATGCGTGTGCATGCAAATGCTGCCTCGAACGCGTACAGAGGGGTTAAGAATGGAGTCAAACTCTGGGAGTGGCGATAGAGTGGAAAGGATTGAGCCTAGAGGTAGAGGGAAGAGATATTGGCAGGTGGAGGAGTTGGGGTCTGAAAGGGCAAAGTGGCCAGGGAAGTAGGGAGAGCGAGTGGAAGGGGCACTCTTACAGTGAATTTCTAGGGAAATTGTGCTCTAAATATTTAAAATTCTGCATCTTTAAGTAATAACTTTTTTTCTGTAGTTATTTAAAATATAATTACTTAAAGACTGTCATGAAAATTGTGTTATTTCGACCAATATAAAGTATGCAGAATTTTGCAGAATTTTAAGTTCTGGTGCGCAGAATTTAAACATTTTTTGCGCAGAATTCCCCCAGGAGTAAAATTTGATTAACTCACTTGTTGCACCCCTTTCCAGGTCATTTACAAATATATTAACAAGCACCAATCCAAGTACAGATCCCTGAGGCACTCCACTGTGGAAACAGACCATTTAATCCTACTCTCTGTTTCCTGTCTTTTAACCAGCTTGCAATCCACAAAAGGACATTGCCTCCTATCCCATGACTTTTTAGTTTTCTAAGAAGCCTCTCATGCGGGACTTTGTCAAATGCCTTCTGAAAAATCCAAATACACATCATCTACCCGGTTTACCTTTCTCCACATGTTTATTCACCCCTTCAAAAAAATGTAGATTTGTGAGGCAAGACTTCCCTTGGGTAAATCCATGCCAGCTGTGTCCCATTAAACCATATCTATCTAAATCTTTTGTGATTTTATTCTTTATAACAGTTTCCATGATTTTTCCCAGCACTGAATTCAGGCTCAACGGTCCATAGTTTCCAGGATCACCCCTGGAGCCCTTTTTAAATATCGGGGTTACATTAGTCATCTTTCAACCTTCAGGTACAACAGATGATTTTAATGATAGTTTACAAATTAATTGAAATAGGTCCAAAATTTAATTTTTTACTTCTTTTAGAACCCTGGGGTGTAAGCCATCCTGTCCAGGTAATTTACTATTCAGTTTGTCAATCTGGCCTATCACATCTTCCAGGTTCACCGTGATTTGATTCAGTTCATCTGAATCAACCTTGAAAACAGGCTCTGCTATGGGTATCTGCTCGCCATACATGTCACCTCCATACTTAGTTTCTTAGACTGTCAAATTCAGGGCCCTTGTTGGTTGCTGTCTGAATCCAATTCCCTGATAGCTCTTGCCATTGAAGCAAAGAGCAATGCTGGAGTTGCATCAAAAGTATCAGGCTTATTGGTTAAGGGTATTAACAGCCACATCAGCAACTTACCCCATGCTTGTTTTCCCAGACCATAAAATTCAATGTCCTTGTTGACTGCTGTCTGAATCTAATTCCCCCTTTCCTCTTTTCCCCCTGCCATTAAAGCAGAGACCAATATTGGAGTTCCATCAACAGTAAGAAGGCTTATTGATAAAGGGTAGTAACCGCCACACCAGCAAGTTACTCCCATGCACTTCTTTCTTCATTTCCATTCTCTAGCCTTTATTTATTTATTTGTTGAGTTTTATACCATCATTCATTAGAGCCATCACAACGGTTTACAAAAATATGCATTTTTCTTAGCAGTTGTGTAACAGAAAAAACAATGTGAACGTTATACATTTTCTAAGCAGTTGTGCAACAGTAAAAAACAATTTGAACAATATCAGAAATAAGCATATCAAGTCCAGAGAGCATTATTAGGTTGGATGAGGAGGGTATGCAGTTCAGGGTGAAGAGAATGTATTAAGAGGTTTATAACTGAGAGTTCAGTTGAGAGTTGGAATGATCAGACGTCTGAGGGTCAGTGTAGAATTTGCGGAACATTAGTGTTTTTAGATCCTTTTTGAATATTTTTAGGTCATGTTGGGTTCTCAGGAATTTAGGTAGGGTGTTCCAAAGTTTAGGTGAGGCAATTGAAAAGGTTCTTTCTCTTGTGGTTGCCAGATGCGCATCTTTGATAGGGGGAATGTTTAGGTAACCTGAATTATTAGAGCGTAGGTTTCTTGGAGGATTTTGGGGGATTATGTTTAGGGTGTTAAGACCTTGATGATCATTGTTTAGAATTTTGTGGATTATGGTCATTGATTTGTAAGCAATACGTGCAGTAATAGGGAGCCAGTGAAGTGAGGTCAATATTGGTGTTATGTGTTCACTTCTTTTTGTTCCAGTTAGGACTCTGGCGGCTGTGTTCTGCAGTATTGGGAGTGGTTTGAGGGATGAAAAAGGTATTCCAATTAGTAAGGAGTTGCAATAGTCGAAAGTGGAGAAGATAAGAAGTTGAAGTACAGTTCTGAAATCGTAGGGGTTGAGAAATGGTTTCAGGTGTCTTAGGGTTAGGAGTCTGTGGTATCCTTCTTTAGTTTTATTTGCTATGTGGTTCTTGAAAGAAAGTTCTTTATCAATGATAACTCCGAGGTTCCAGGTGTGGGTGGTAGGGAGTATAGTTATCATTTGTTTGTCAAGTATTGTCAGGGGTGGTAGAGTTGGATTGGGTTTTTTATCCATGAGTATTATTTCAATTTTGTCAAAGTTGATTATGAGTTTCAGGGAATTTAGGAGATGTTTGATTGAGATAAGTAGTTCTGAGGTTTTCTTGTAGGTGAATTCAATCGAATTTTGTATGGGAATGAGAAGCTGAATGTCATCAGCGTACAGGAAGTGTGTGATTTCATATTCTTTTAGTAGTTGGCAGATGGGGAGAAGTTATATGTTGAAAAGGGTGGCTGATAAAGCTGATCCTTGAGGGACTCCGGTGTTGAGGTTTATTATTTTTGATAGGTTGTTGATTAATACTTGGTATGTTCGATCTGTATCTCTGCCTTGGTTGTGATTTGGACTGCCTGACCCTGCCTGACCCTGCCTGCCTGCCTATCTGCCACCTGCCTCTGACCCAGATTGCCTGACTTTGCCTGTTTGTCTGCTGCCTGTTTGTCTGCTGCCTGCCCTGATTTGGATTGCCTTTTGGACTTTGCCTGCTTGTCTGCTGCCTGCCCTGATTCAGATTCCCTCGTGGACTTTGCCTGCTTGTCTGCTGCCTGCCCTGATTCGGATTTCCTTTTGGACTTTGCCTATTTGCCTGCTTCCTGCCCTAAGCTGGACTACACAAGACTCTGTCTTCCTTCTGCCAATTGCTGACTCCAGTCCACACCCGGATTCCACCCAGTCAGGTGAGGGGGTTTCCTTTTCACTGTTGATTCTGCCTTCCGTCGGTGAGGGTTCGTGGGGTCATCATCTGATAGCCCCATCTCACCTTGGTATAGGGTCCACATTCCGGCTGGCTACAGCCAACAGTTTGCAAGGCCATGGACCCGGCAGATCTCTCTGGGCTCCGGGCCATCCCAGAAGCTTCACCAGCAACAGCAATGTCTCAAGGTAGTGGCAGCCACCAAGGATCGTCTCAACGCACGTCTCGACGCTCTAACAACAGCTGCAGCCCAACCCATGCTGGCACCTCTAGCTCCGGTGGCAGCTCCTGCTCCTCTGCGTCTTCCAGTACCACCCAGGTACAATGGGGATCCAAAACTTTGTCGAGGGTTTGTGAATCAATGTTTGATGCATTTTTCACTACAACCGTTCCAGTTCTCCACTGATGCCATCAAGACCACTTTCATTATTTCATTATTGGATGGCAAGGCGCTTGATTGGGCATCACCCTTATGGGAAAGGGCTGATCCCATGCTCCAGGACGTTCAAATGTTTTTACGAATATTCAAACAGGCTTTCGAGGACCCTGGACAATCAGCTATGTTGAGCACAGATATGCTTCACCTCCGTCAAGGTATCAGGCCGTTGATAGACTACGCTATTGAATTTCGTACTCTAGCGTCCGAACTGAATTGGCGTGAAGACAGTTTACGGGCCATTTTTCTTGAGGGATTGTCACCACGCATCAAAGACGAATTAGCGGCAAGGGAGTTACCGAATTCATTGGACGAGTTGATTGATCTTGCAGGGAGAATTGATAGACATCTTCAGCAACGCTCCAGCGAAACACGTCCTCCACGAAGATTCTCTCCTTTAGCGCCGTCCTTCTCTCATCCTCTTCTTCCACCCAGCTCAGAGGCCTCTTCCCCGGGACAAGCCGACGAACCCATGCAGTTGGGAAATACCCACATCTCGTCTGAGGAGAAACTTCATCGATGCCGTTTGGGGTTATGTTTTTTCTGTGCTGGTAGAGGACACGTGGTAAATACCTGCCCCCAGAAGCCGGGAAATGGACCAGCCTAGTTGCCGGAGGGGAAATGCTCCTAGGCTGCACCCACGCATCCCCACAACTAACTCTTCCGGTAACCATCCGGAAAGACGGCAGAGAATTTTCCTCACTGGCATTAGTAGATTCTGGGGCTGGTGGGAACTTTGTCACCAGAGCCCTGGTGGAAGAACTACAGCTACCCCTCTGCGCCTGAGACCGTCCTCTATACATTTCTTCTATCTATGGAGAGCCTCAGCCGGGACATATCAGATTTACAACTGAAACTTTATATCTCCGCACCGGAGTCCTGCACGAGGAACAGATCTCTTTCTATGTCCTGGACAGAGCTATACATCCCATGGTTTTGGGGTTACCATGGCTTCAGCAACATTCTCCTGTGCTTGACTGGAAGACACTCCAACTTGCCAGCTGGGGTTCTCAATGCTTCAAGACATGCCTACAGCACATATATCCTCCAAAAATTGTTACCTTAGCTATCACCTCAGTGGATCTTCCACCTCAGCATCAGGACTTTACAGATGTTTTTTTTCCAAAAATATAGCTGAGATCCTGCCTGAACATCGAAGTTTTGATTGCTCTATTAACCTATTACCAGGCACTCTTCCTCCACGGGGAAGGGTATATCCTCTTTCTCCAGCAGAAACCTGATCCATGTCCCAATATATACAGGAAAACCTTGAAAAAGGATTTATTCGACCGTCCTCGTCACCGGCTGGCGCGGGTTTTTTCTTTGTTACGAAAAAAGATGGTTCCTTAAGGCCATGTATAGATTATCGAGGACAATGCTATCACAAAAAAGGATAGATATCCCCTGCGACTCATCACAGAACTGTTGAATCGTCTTAAAACTGCCAACATTTTTTCTAAGCTGGACCTGCGTGGAGCATATAACCTCATCCATATCCGACGAATGGAAGACGGCCTTTAATACTCGGGACGGCCTCTACGAGTACCTCGTCATGCCCTTTGGCCTATGTAATGCTCCCGCAGTGTTCCAGCATATGATGAATGAGATCTTTAGAGACCTCCTATATGATTCAGTGATTGTTTATCTGGATGACATTCTTATTTTTTCCCGTGACCTTCAGACTCACCGACAACAAATACAAACGGTGTTACAACACCTACGAGCCCACCAACTTTATGCAAAACTGGAAAAATGTGCATTCGAGCAAGAGAGTCTACCCTTCCTGGGCTCTATCATGTCCTGCCGAGGCTTCCGTATGGACCCTGAAAAAGTGCGTTGCATCCAAGGTTGGGTCCAACCATCCACCCTCCGGGGACTTCAAAAATTTCTAGGATTTGCGAACTTTTATCGACATTTTATTCCGCATTTTTCTCAACTAGTGGCTCCTCTGACGGCACTTAACGCGAAAGGGATCTGACGCCAAGAAATGGTCACCCGAGGCATGTTTAGCTTTTGCAAGACTTAAGCAAGCCTTTCTACAGGAACCATGCCTCCGGCACTCTGATCCAGACCGCCCATTCATTATGGAAGTGGACGCTTCCTCTCTGGGAGTGGGAGCAGTGCTAAGCCAGAGGGCAGATTCCGGGACCTTACACCCTGTTCTTTTTTTTCACGGAAATTCACATCCGCTGAATCTAACTATGGCATAGTGGATAAAGAACTTCTTGCCATCAAGTTAGCCTTGGAGGAATGGTGACACTGGTTAGAGGGAGCCCATCATCAAATCACGATTTTCACTGATCATAAGAATCTCGAATATCTGCATTAGGCACAATGTCTTAATCCTCGTCAGGCCTGATAGTCACTTTTCTTTGCCCGGTTTGATTTTGAACTACGTTATCGGCCAACCGAAAAAAACACCAGGGCAGATGCGCTCTCCCGCTCCTTTGAAATCAATGAAACTCCGGATCCACCAGCATACATCATAGATCCAGCTCGGATTCTACTAGCTGCAACTTTACCTCTAAGCTTCGCCAGAAAGTCTTGAAATGGGCCCATGATTCTTTAACAGCAGGACATTCAGGCCAACGTCGTACATTGGACCTCCTCAGACGATATTACTGGTGACCATCTATGACACGTGATATAAAATCCTATGTGGAATCCTGTCCCATCTGTGCCCAATACAAACCACCCATAGGACGACCGTGGGGACTTCTACAACCTTTACCTGCTCCCAAACAACCTTGGACACATTTATCTACTGATTTTATTGTGGATCTTCCCCCGTCTAATAGCTGTACTGTCATCTGGGTAGTCATGGATCGATTCTCAAAGATGGCTCATTTTGTGGCACTTCCCAGCCTTCCATCTGCACCGGAGCTGGCACGTTTGTTTATCACCCATGTCTTCCGTTTACACGGACTTCCTTGTCACATAGTCTCTGATCGAGGCGTACAATTTACGGCTAAATATTGGCAGTCCCTTTGCCAGAAATTCAATATCCAGCTGGGTCTCACTAGTGCTTATCACCCCCAGGCCAATGGGCAAGTGGAAAGACTCAATCGTACCCTTAAAACCTTCTTAAGGACATTTACCAATACTCGTCAGGACAATTGGGCTGATCTTCTTCCATGGGCAGAATTTTCTCATATTTCCCACCTCAGTTCCTCTACAGGCACTTCTCCCTTCCAGGTAGTATATGGGAGACAACAATTACCCCCCCCCCCCCCCCCCTTCCCTTACCCCTCTCCATACCATCCCCAGCCACTCAATTGACAGCGGTCAATCTGCACAATCTCTGGAGACAGACTGAAGATTTGATTCGTAAAGCGGGCCTACGGGCCAAGAAGGTAGCTGATCGCCATCGACGTCCAGCACCCCATTTCATCCTGGAGAAAAGGTCTGGTTATGCACCCATAGCATCCGCCTCAGAATTCGATCCATGAAGTTGGCACCACGCTATATTCGCCGGTTTTCTGTAGTGCAACACATGGGGCCAGTTTCCTATCAGCTGCGATTACCGTCCTCTCTCAAGATACATGATGTGTTTCATGTCTCCTTGTTGAAACCTCTCATTCTTTCTTGGCCTTCTTGCAAAACACCTAAACCCTCCCAAGTGTTAACTGAGGAGGATCAGATCTTTGAGGTTCAAGAAATTTTGGACGTTTGTCGTCGCTGGAACTGCTGGGAGTATCTCATATCGTGGCGAGGCTTTGGCCCCGAGGAAAATACGTGGGAGCCTGCATCCTACTTGATAAAAATCTCTTGTGCCAGTTTCACAGCGCTTATTCCCGGAAACCCAGACCTCCTGGGAGGAGGCCTAAAGGGGTACTGTTGCACGGCGCGGCCGTGCAGCCGCACGACCGGCTCAGCTTACCAGCATGGGCGGATCTGCAGTCAGGCAAAAAGGCATCCGGGACATTCCCATAGCACGATCTCTGACGTCACTGAATGCAGGCATGAGCAACCCTCCAGCACTCGCCCCGCCTCTTAAAGGGGTCAGAGACCAGGAAGTGACCCAGCCCCAGGAAGTGACATCAATGTCAGTTTCCTTTAAAGCCTGGAACCTGCCTGCTGGTCTTTGCCTTGCAACAGGTCTTCCTGCCTAGCTGTGTCTCCACCTTGGTTGTGATTTGGACTGCCTGACTCTGCCTGCCTGTCTGCCGCCTGCCTCTGACCCAGATTGCCTGACTTTGCCTGTTTCTCTGCTGCCTGCCCTGATTTGGATTGCCTTTTGGACTTTGCCTGCTTGTCTGCTGCCTGCCCTGATTCGGATTACCTTTTGGACTTTGCCTACTTGTCTGCTGCCTGCCCTGATTCGGATTCCCTCGTGGACTTTGCTTGCTTGTCTGCTGCCTGCCCTGATTCGGATTCCCTTTTGGACTTTACCTATTTGCCTGCTTCCTGCCCTAAGCTGGACTACCCGAGACTCTGTCTTCCTTCTGCCAATTGAAGACTCCAGTCCACACCCGGATTCCACCCAGTCAGGTGAGGGGGTTTCCTTTTCACTGTTGACTTTGCCTTCCGTCGGTGAGGGTTCGTGGGGTCATCATCTGATAGCCCCATCTCACCTCGGTATAGGGTCCACATTCCGGCTGGCTACAGCCAACACCAACACCAGCAGCAACCAAACCACACATCTGTGGCAGACACCATCAGCCTCTTCTCTTGTGTGGCAAGGATGCAGCCAGAACCACTGCCTCTAGTGTCCCTCCATAAGCGCACATGCACCCAACATCACGTCTCAAAGAGCCCACAGCGGGAAACTGGCTGTAGCATCATTTGATGAAATCACGGTTTTGGCCCTATAAAAGGGCCCTCATGATGTCCCTACCTTGCCTCAGCAATGGGTCTCCTGCATCGTTTGTGTAGTGTGTGTTGTTGCTTCCTGTTTTCTGCTGCTTTGCCTATCTCTCCAACCCAGCCTTGCCTCGTCTTTCCAGTCAGTCCAGCCTTCTCGTACCCAGTTTCTTGTGTCTACATACCCTCATGAGTCAGTCCCACCTTTCATCTCCCAGCCTTCCCTCGGACTGACCTCTGACTCTGACCTTTACCTAGACATTGACCATTATTGCTTGCTGCCTGCCTCTGATCCTTGCCTGGACATTAACCATTCTTGTTTTCCACCTGCTTCTGACCCTTACCTGGACACTGATCATTCCTGTTTGCCACCCGCCGATGACCCTAGACCGGCCCTGGACCTACACATATGCCATTTACACAGAAACTTTCGCGTAAGACCTGCCAGCTTCTGGAACCCAACGGCTTAACCTAAGGGGAAAGGAGTTGGTGAGGGTGACGTTCCTGTTCAATCTCTTACCTGCGTAGATCCACCAACTGTCATTGAGAGCCTACCCCACAGGCTGAGCCAAATTCACCATAGCATCAAGGGTCTACAAACCTTACAACAAGTATCCTTGGAAGATACCTTCCTCTGAACCATGCACTTCTGAATGATTATGAGCTTTCTCCCATGGTCTAGTTTAAATGCTGTACTAACTCCTTTTTAAATGTTAGCATCCTTATAGAATAGACTCCCCATTCCCCAGAATGTTCCCCCAGTTGCTAACTAATCTAAAGCCCTCTTCCCTATATCATCACACACTTTGGAGCTCTGTCTGCCTCTGGAGTCCTGTATGTGAAACATGGAGCATTTCTGAGAATACAACTCTGGAGTTTCTGGATTTCAGTTTCATACCTAAGAGGTTCAAATTTAGACTCCAGAACCTCCCTCCTGTATCTTCCGCTATTTTAAATTTAAGATTTTAAATGATTATTAGGCGACTAATATTAACTGGTGAATAACCAGCACAAGGACTAAAATTAGTCAATCAGTAAAATCAGGGTTAATTGTATGTTCCTCTAAATCCATTAACTCTTATTTTGAAGATTTTCTTCCGAATGGGGATAATAACCTATATAACAAATAATGTCACAGGGTGGTTGGGAGAATGGGAACCAAACTAGTAACTAGTTGCCCTGGAACCAGTACCCTGCCTTTTCAGATCAAGTAAGTGACCTTTGCAAAATCATGATTCTAACTCTCGCAAACAAATACTAACTTTTCTCAGCTCACAGAATAACTCCAAAGTCTATATTCCTGGACCAACACAATTATTAACACTTACTAACAAATAATGGGGTAGATTTTAAAACTTGCGCGAGCTCATCCATGTGTGCGTGCTACCCGGCGCGCACACATGGACACGCGTTTTTATAACATGCGTGCGCAGGCGCGCGCGTATGTTATAAAATCGGGGGTCAGCACGTGCAAGGGGGTGCACAATTGTGCACCTTGCGCGCGCCGAGCCCGCACCAAGCCGCGCTGCCTTCCCCCGTTCCCTCCCAGGCCGCTCTGAAATTGGAGCAGCCTCTGAGGGAACTTCCCTACCCCCCCAACCCACCTTCCCTTCCCTCCCCCGCCCTCCTAACCTTTTTCTTTTTTTTTTTTATTTTGTTTTAAAACTTACTTCAGCCCTGGGGCTGAAGTAAATTGCGTGTGCCTGCCACTGTGCCGGGAGCCTCTGACCTCGCCCTGGCCCCGGACTGCCCCACCCCCTCTCCACCCCTTTTTGCAAGCCCTGGTTCTTACACGCGTCCCGGGGCTTTACGTGCATCGCCAGGCCTTTTGAAAATAGGCCCGGCGCATGTAACCTTTTGAAAATCTGCCCCAATATGTATTTATTTAAAGAATTACTATTCCATCCACTTACCAGACTCTCTGATCTGGGTGGATTACAACAAAATATATAAATACTAACCTTTCTTAGTTCATATGTAAATATTAACCTTTATTAGTTCACAGAATTACTCCAAAGTCTGCTTTCCCAGAACTACATCTGGAGAATTTTGAAAGGGTAGAATCGATGACTGACAATCTAGTTATTGTTTCAATCTTTGTAGCAGAGGAGTAGTCTCTTCAGGAACTGCTTGCATATCTCTCAAGTAACTATGGATACAAAATTGTGCCAAATTTTTTGCACTAATGCATAGCTGTCCTTGTTACTCATGAAGCATCTGACACCGGTACGAAAATGGAAAGCATGTCTAATTTGGATTTCCTCAGCACCAATATAGTTGGCACCAAATCTTTCTATGCCAATTTCCTAGGTGCCAAGTGTTCAGAAGTAGATGACACTGAAGTCTTCGGCATAATATATCCAAATATGACGCTGACATGTTTCTTAGTCTGCCCACTAGCTGATTTGTAAGGTCAATGCCAAGATTTATGAGCCGAAGGAGACTTGTGGCTATTCCAATGGAAGTACGAAGAAGAGGAAGTGGGTTATGGGTTCTCTGACCTCTTCATCTTTGCAGGTTCTTGTCTAACATAGATTGATACTCTCTTTTTATCGGGAGAAGAGGACTCATAAAACAGACTGAACTGTCAATATTTGAAAGCTCATAGCAACATTCTGCCAAGGGTTTTGAAGTTGGTTACATCATGAGCCGAGCCCAAACAGCACTCACAGAAGCTGTGGAGGTCTGTACTAGCCATTTTATGGCTATATATGGAACATAATCAAAAGGGTTGCTTACCTAACATATTTTGCCTCCTTCCCTTCCTTTTTTTTTTGTTTTGAGGAGACTCGAAAAGAAAGGAAATCATTAAGAAATCATTAATACTGTGGAATAATGAAAACAAACTGAAGAAATGAAAGGAAAAACAAAAAGTAAAATACAATCCAGTGAAGAGAAAGAGCAGTTGAACATGCTTTTGCATCAGCGGTTGAAATTGACAGAGGAAATTCACATGGGGTACAGGAACTTCTGCGCCTGCTAAGAAAAACTTCTGTCTTTTTGAGCTCAGAGAAAGCATGTCCATGTTGACACAGTTGTTGACATCATCCCACTTGTGTGGCTTTATTTGCTCCTGATTGTCTATGGACAATATGTTTTAATATCACAGTTTTAATGATGGCTTTGTATTTCTACTGTTTTATTATCTTATCTGTGTCACTTATTTATAAGGACTGCTGCTCATTCATGTATGTACCTCACCTTGAGTGATTTTTGCTGACAAGGCATATGATAAATCTATTTATTATTTATTTTTTATTTTTTATATACCGACATTCGATCTGAGATATCACATTGGTTTACATTCAGGTACTGTAGGAATTTCCCTATCCCCAGAGGGTTTACAATCTAAGTTTTGTACCTGAGGCAATGGAGGGCAAAGTGACTTGTGATAAATAAATAAGCCTGATTGCATACTGTTACTTTCTGCCCAAAACTCTAGATAAGACTGTTAGAACCAGTAGCATTGGTAGAATTCCCAGCAAAGGAAGAAAGCAGGCAGTATTAAAGAACCACTCTTGCTTGCCCTAAAGAAAAGGAATCTTCACCTTAGACATGTGACAAGCAAATTTCAAGCAGCATCCTAACTAATCTTTTCCTAGAAGCCTCATGAGAGGCTTCTAGGAAAAGTAAAAAGTCATGGGATAGGTGGCGATGTCCTTTTGAAGATTACAAACTGGCTAAAAGACAGGAAACAGAGAGTAGGATTAAATGGACAATTTTCTCAGTGGAAGAGAATGGACAGTGGAGTGCCTCAGGGATCTGTATTGGGACCCTTACTTTTCAATATATTTATAAATGATCTGGAAAGAAATACGATGAGTGAGATAATCAAATTTGCAGATGACACAAAATTGTTCAGAGTAGTTAAATCACAAGCAGATTGTGATAAATTGCAGGAAGACCTTGTGAGACTGGAAAATTGGGCATCAAAATGGCAGATGAGATATAATGTGGATAAGTGCAAGGTGATGCATATAGGGAAAAATAACCCATGCTATAATTACACTATGTTGGGTTCCATATTAGGTGCTACAACCCAAGAAAGAGATCTAGGCGTCATAGTGGATAACACATTGAAATCGTCGGTTCAGTGTGCTGCGGCAGTCAAAAAAGCAAACAGAATGTTGGGAATTATTAGAAAGGGAATGGTGAATAAAACGGAAAATGTCATAATGCCTCTGTATCACTCCATAGTGAGACCGCACCTTGAATACTGTGTACAATTCTGGTCGCCGCATCTCAAAAAAGATATAATTGCGATGGAGAAGGTACAGAGAAGGGCTACCAAAATGATAAGGGGAATGGAACAGCTCCCCTATGAGGAAAGACTAAAGAGGTTAGGACTTTTCAGCTTACTCTTTCGGATAGTAGAAAGACTAGGGGGCACACCATGAAGTTAGCATGGGGCACATTTAAAACTAATTGGAGAAAGTTCTTTTTTACTCAACGCACAATTAAACTCTGGAATTTGTTGCCAGAGGATGTGGTTAGTGCAGTTAGTATAGCGGTGTTTAAAAAAGGATTGGATAAGTTCTTGGAGGAGAAGTCCATTACCTGCTATTAAGTTCACTTAGAGAATAGCCACTGCCATTAGCAATGGTAACATGAAATAGACTTAGTTTTTGGGTACTTGCCTGGTTCTTATGGCCTGGATTGGCCACTGTTGGAAACAGGATGCTGGGCTTGATGGACCCTTGGTCTGACCCAGTATGGCATTTTCTTATGTTCTTATGTTCAACTAAAAGTAATCTGCCCATTACTTTCTATTTTACTGAATTGTTAAGAGTATCCCTCACTGGAACTTAGTCTATCTATGAAGTTCATGCCATTTTTCTGTTGAATTAGAAAAGATAAAGATCCTACAACAATCATCATACACTTTAAAATTACATAAAAACAGAGCATGTTTCCCTAGTGATATTTTAATTTCCTAAGGAAATTCCTTAAGAGTTGCTACTAGATTTTTTTATGATATATTAAGTCATTACATGCATGGAAGAAGTACTTCCATTTTAGACAGGCTTTTTTTTACATTTAAGATAACTGAATTATAAATGTATGTAAAAAACCATAGTAGCTATGGTTGAGGCCTATATGACTGGTACTACTGCCCACAAATTTTCAACTTGCACTAATTCAATTCCTTATTATAGTTTGGGAAACTCTACATTGTTAATTAATAATAGTTCAAGTTTCCTGTTTTCTAAACATACCAAGTATCATTTAAAAGTGCATATTGCCATCTCCTTTCAGCCTTATGTTTGGCATACTTTGGAAAATCAAGATGAATAAATAAGACAAAAATGGTTTCTTTTATTACACTGCCTTATTTTCTGCCACTGATGAAAAGTAACAATTAAAGATATCAGCATTGCTTAAAAACCAGTACATTTTCCAACAATGACTAATTAATATTAATGTATTTATTTTATATGTTACGTGTGCCAGCCACGGCAGACCCACGGCTCGGCCCTCTCACCTCTCTCAAGTGAATCCAGTGCCTGGTCCCTCGTCTCTGGGGGTGGTAGGCCGCCGACTATGTCTTCGGGCCACCCCTGGTGTCTCCGGCTCAGCTACAGACCCTGGTACTTCCGGTTCAGCTACAGCTCCTGGTGCTCCGCATCAGGCCTCTCCACGTGGCCCGCGGAGAGACGCTCCTACTCGGCACTGCGCCCCTCCCTAGGCGCACGCACACGCATCACTGTGACTAAAGTAGGGCCCGCGGCAGGAACCAAACCACGGCCCCGGATGATGACGTCAGCGGAGCTCCGGTACATAAGCCCGGGCTTCGCTTCCTAGCTTTGCCTTTGCAACAGGTCTCCTCGCTGGTCGAGTGCTCGTTGCCTCCTGTGGGATTCTCCTCATTCCTGTGTTCCTGATCCTCGCTGGCTCCTGTAACTGGTTTCCTCGTTCCTGTGTTCCTGCTCTCCAACCTACCCCTGGAATGCCTTCTTGGATCTTGACCTCTGCTTTGTCTGACCATGCTGTTGCCTCTCCCCAGACCCAGACCTCTGGCATCGCCTGTCTACTCCTTTGCCTCTCTCCAGACCCAGACCTCTGCATCGCCTGACTACTCCGTTGCCTTTCTCCAGACCCAGACCTCTGCAACGCTTGACTACTCCGTTGCCTCTCTCCAGACCCAGACTTCTGCATTGCCTGACTATGTTTGACTATCTCCTCACTCAGACCTCAGCCTTCCTTGCCACTGCTTCCAGATTGCCGCCAGCCCTGACTCAACCTTGCCTTACGACACCTCTTCAGTCTACGTCCTGGACTTGGTCTAGTCAGGCTTCGGCCTACTCTTGCTCAGGCATCCCCTGTCTTAAGAACATAAGAACATAAGAAATTGCCATGCTGGGTCAGACCAAGAGTCCATTAAGCCCAGCATCCTGTTTCCAACAGAGGCCAAAACCAGGCCAAAAGAACCTGGCAATTACCCAAACACTAAGACGAACCCATGCTACTGATGCAATTAATAGCAGTGGCTATTCCCTAAGTATAATTGATTAATAGCCGTTAATGGACTTCTCCTCCAAGAACTTATCCAAACTTTTTTGAACCCAGCTACACTAACTGCACTAACCACATCCTCTGGCAACAAATTCCAGCGCTTTATTGTGCGTTGAGTGAAAAAGAATTTTCTCCAATTAGTCTTAAATGTGCTACTTGCTAACTTCATGGAATGCCCCCTAGTCCTTCTATTATTCGAAAGTGTAAATTACTTTGTTCCTTTGGAACCCGGGTCTCCGGGACTCTACCTCGACCAGTACAAACTGTACCACTCCTCTGTTGCTTTCTCTGGGCTGACCTCGATCCTCTCATTGATGACGACATTCGGAGGCCCACCTAAGTCCAGTCATCCCCGGTACCCAAAGGCTCAACCCGCAGGGAACAAGGGCTAGTATTGGTGAAGCGCCAGTCGGCCTCCATCCATCAGTCCACTTCGCCTGCCGATGGTCGGGACCCATAGGACCCTTCCTTCGGGTTCCGTCAACACCATCTCAGCCCAAGGGTCCACCTCCGATGCAACAGGTTGCAAAGGCCATGGTCTCGGTGGAGCCACATGTCCCCGCGGCCATTCCCTGGCCTGGCCTCCAAATTGCAAGAACAGCAGCAGTTTCTTGAGGCACTGGCCTCCTCTCTCAAGCGTCTTCACGCCCGGCATGATGCCCTAACCAGCAACCTAGTTCCAGTATCAGCTTCTTCTCACCAACAGCCGTCTCCTTCCACTTCTAGAGCCTTGTTGGCCCTACCAGCTCAACCTCGTTTCAATGGTGATTCCAAGCTCTGCAGAGGGTTTATTAACCATTGCTACATGCAGTTCGCCCTGCAGCCCTCCATCTTTCAAGATGAATTAACAAAGGTCACCTTTATTCTGTCTCATCTTGAAGGGAAGGCGCTGGCTTGGGCTTCTCCCTTGTGGGAGCATTCAGACTCCCTTCTACAGGAACTGTCTCGATTCGTGGCCGTGTTCCGGCGGTCTTTCGATGATCCTGGGCAGCATTCTGTGGCAAGCACTAGTTTGCTACATCTTTGTCAAGGCCAAAGAAGTTGATTTAACTACAGAACTGAATTTCGGATTTTAGCTTCTGAACTCGCTTGGCAGGAAGACTGCCTACGAGCTATCTATCTGGATGGACTTTCCCCACAGTTGAAGGATGAGTTGGCTGCGCAAGAGCTCCCCTCCTCTCTTGAAGACCTTATCAAACTGACGGGCCGAATTGATCATTCAAGAAAACCTTGCGAAGGGGTTCATCCATCCCTCTACTTCTCCTGCCGGTGCAGGGTTCTCCTTCGTGCCGAAGAAGGATGGGTCTCTCAGGCCGTGTATCGACTACTGCAGCTTGAACGAGACTGATGGCAGGTGGAACAAGTACCCTCTGCCTTTGATCTCGGAACTAATTGATCGTCTGCATGGGGCCTCTATATTCACCAACTTAGACTTATGAAAGGCATACAACTTGGTGCGGATTCGACCTGATGATATCTGGAAAACCGCTTTCAACACTAGAGGCAGGCATTATGAATATCTGGTGATGCCCTTCAGCCTCTGTAACGCTCCCGCAGTATTCCAACGAATGATGAACGAAATTTTCAGAGACCTGCTATAAACCAAGGTTGTGGCATACCTGGATGACATACTTATCTTTTCCAAAGATCTAGCTACGCACTGCACCGATGTTCGTACAGTTTATTTATTTATTTTGAATTCTTATATACCGACATTCCTGTATGAAATACAGATCACACCGGTTTACAGTACAACAGAACGGTCGTGGGTGGGCGATACATTAAACATTAAGTTGAACATTAAGTTCAGTTACATTAAACAAACATGAGAAACATTCAAAAGGAAACAATTCCTTTTGAATGTTTCTTTTGAATGTTCCTTTTGAATGTTTCCTTTTGAAAAGGAAAAAAAAGTTCTTCAACACCTCCGTGTGTTCTGACCGTCGCTGCTCGACATCCTCACTCCGCCCTCTTTATCTCTGTGGCGTCTCCCTCCGGGTCTGATGGACGGCTGGCTGCCGCGGCGTCTCCATGCCGCCTCCCTCCGGCGTCCCTGGACCGGCTCGACACTGCAACTCCGCCATCTTGTCCTGATGCCTAGGGCGCACGCGCACGTCCCGACTCTTGTACCAGCAAGGTGTCCCCCTGAGATGATGTCATCTGCTTCCAATATTTAAAGGTCTTTGAAAACGCTAACAAAATAAGTTAGCAAGGATATGGATTCGGATACGGATTCGTACTCGCTTCGGCTATCCAAGCTACTCTGTCTCCCCGGACTTACCAGAGGTACCCGTTCCTTGGGGGCCTCGCTCTTTTCTTTATTTTCAGATTACAGATAGGAACCGGTACTCGCTCCTCGAGGGCCCATGTTCCTGGACACTCTGAAGACTCTCTACTGCCTGGAAGCTATCACTGCTACAAACAATTGTGAGTTACCATTGCTCTCTCAGAGCTTTCCCTGGAACCAGGTACTCGCTCCTTGAGGGCCTAATCCTTTCCAGCTCCTGAGCTTACTGGAGACCTTATGTGAGTTTTGTCATCTAGTTCTGTTCATGAACTCTGCTACTCTGCCTATTCACTTTCTACAGTTTCTCAACAGCTCAGCCATTCTGGGATCGTTGTTCCAATACCTGAGGGACTACAGCCCTGCCGGGCATATCAGCTCACTACTGCCACCTCTGGTGGTTTCTAATAACCTGTTTAATAAAAGAACTAATGTGTGTCTGTCTCCATACTCTAGCCTAGCCGGTGGTCCCTCTCGGGGTATCCTCCCGGGGGCGTAGTCATCTGCCATCGGCCCAGGGATCCACCCACAACTATATCAGATTCATTTCAGATTGCTACTCTTTAGCAAGACGATATCTGAGACACTACAAGATTGCTGACTCCTCTCTCTCCAGGAGCCCGCTATACAGAGCTTTCTCTACAGATTGCTCCTCCCATCTAGCATCAGATTTCCAACAGATTGCTAACTCCGCAGTCTAACCCACAACAGATTGCTAACTCCCTAGCAAAACCTCTAAAACCATGAGAATCATTTATTCGCAAAATTGGATAAATGTTTGTTTGAGAAGTCCGGTCTGCCCTTTCTTGGGTACATCATTTCACAACAAGGATTCTCGATGGATCCCACCAAACTCAAAGGAATTCAAGATTGGCCACAACCTGTGGGCCTTAAAGTAGTACAACGATTCTTAGGATTCTCAAATTATTACCGTCATTTTATTCCACATTATTCAACTCTGGCAGCTCCCCTTACTGCGTTGACTCGTAAGGGTCAATCAAGATACTCGAAACTGGACTCTGGAAGCCATTTCAGCCTTTCATCACCTTAAAGAAGCCTTCCTAGCTGGTTCCTGTCTCCACATTACAGACCCAAACCGCCCCTTCCTGGTTGAGGTGAATGCCTCTGCGATTGGGGCAGTCCTAGGCCGCTCCGCTTCTAGATCCATAGTCCCGTGCTCATTCTATTCTCGCAAGTTTTCTTCAGCGGAACAAAATTACAGTATTAGAGATCGTGAGTTACTCGCCATTAAACTGGCTCTAGAAGAATGGCGCCCATGGTTAGAGGGCGCTCAATACAAGTTTGTCGTATTCACAGACCACAAGAATCTAGAACATGTAAGCCATGCCCAGCTTCTCAACATCTGTCAGGCCCTATGGGCTTTATTCTTTTCTAGGTTCAACTTTGAACTTCACTACCGCCCAGCTGGGAAAAACCTCCAGGTGGACACCTTATCAAGCTCTTTTGAGCCAAAAGATACACCGGAAGAACCCGGTCACATAACAGACCCAGCTTGAATTTGCCTATCTGCGACTCACCCAGTCCCCACTGGGAAGACTGTTGTGCCCTGTCGACTCCGAGAAAGAGTCCTCCGATGGGCACATGACTAAGTTTGCTGGTCAACCAAGATGAGCGCGAACCTTAGCGCTGCTCCAGCGGTTCTTCTGGTGGCCCACTATGGTCTCTGATGCTAAAGCGTACGTCGATTCCTGCAACACTTGCACTTAACAAAATCCCCCAGTCGGTCGACCCTGGGGTCTGCTTCAGCCACTTCCAGCTCCCGAAGAACCACGGACACACCTTTCCACGGATTTCATCGTGAACTTGCCACCTTCTAAGGGCCACACAGTCATATTTATTTATTTAGCACTTTTATATACTGAAATTCTTATAACAAGTTACAAATCAAATCGGTTTACATTATAACGATAACCTTCGCATGAGAATGCAGTACATTAAACAAGGATGAACTAACTTGGATCCATGGAACTGGGTTTAAACAGAGAAAATAAACGCAGAACTTTAGTCGGCAAACCGGATACTGACTTAGCAGTATACTCAAGCGACTAAGAAAGACAGTGGAGCACGGTACTAAGGAGAAGCATTCTTAGAACGTCTGTACAGTGTAAGGCTAACTAGAGACGAGAGACTATTTGCACATAGCAAGATAGATCCATCTGACCATTTGAGTTAAGGGAAGGCTTGGTTGAAAAACCAGGTCTTGAGTCTCTTTTTAAAGGTGATCGGACAACGTTCTAAATGGAGATCCGGGGGGAGCGAATTCCATTGAGTTGGGCCGGCCATGGAGAGAGCTCTCTTCATTAATGAAGTTTTAATAGGAGTGGTCTGGAGAGTGTCTCTGTATGCTGATCTCACAGGTCTGGCGTGTGTGCGAGGTTGAAGTGGGATTTTAAGCTCCAGTGGGGTGATGTCGTGAATGGCTTTGTGAATGATTGTTATTACTTTGTAGGCGATTCTGAATTTAATTGGGAGCCAGTGAAGGTTCCGCAGTATGGGTGTAATATGGTCTCTTTTGTTGGTATTGGTCAGAATTCTTGCTGAGGCATTTTGTAACATCTGTAATGGTTTGATGGTATTAACCGGAAGGCCAAGTAAAAGTGAGTTGCAATAATCAATTTTTGAAAAGATGATTGCTTGGAGGACTGTCCGAAAATCTTGGAAGTGGAGAAGAGGTTTCAGCCGTTTTAAGACTTGAAGTTTAAAGAAACACTCCTTTGTCATGTTATTGATGAAACTTCTGCAGTTCAGTTGATTGTCCATGATGACTCCTAGGTTTCTGACTTGGGGGGAGAAAACTGGTTGCTTAGAGGGGTATGTGTTGGGCAATGCGTAATTACCGTCTTGGGTGACGAGAAGGAGCTCCATCTTATTGGTATTCAGGATCAGGTTGAGGCTTGTTAGGAGGTTGTTTATGGTTTGAAGGCAGGTGTTCCAGAATTCCTGGCACTGAAGTCAGACTAACTGGTCTGTAGTTTCCAGGATCGCCCCTGGAGCCCTTTTTAAATATTGGGGTTACATTAGCCACCCTCCAGTCCTCAGGTACAATGGATGATTTTAATGATAGGTTACAAATAAAAGTGTTTGCTGCTAAAATTATTGTAAGACTAGAAAATCTTAAGAGCCTGGGCACCTAATTGGCACTTGTTGCCTAAAATTGAGGGGGGGGGGAAATAAAAATAAAGCAAAAGCAACACTTATATAAAAAACAGACAAGACAAAAGAAGAGCAAAATAAGGGAAAAAACTAAATAGCCAACAACATAAAAAGGCAAAAGCAAGATAAAAAATGTTCCCTTGCTCCTATATTTTTGACTGGCACCTAAGAGGAAAACAACTATGTGTGACAGCATATATGCACATGCATCTCTGTATGCAGAATTACAACAGTATTTTATAACCCACTCGCATCTACTGTTAGAGAAGGCAGAACAAAGAGTAGCAATCTTAGAAGCAAAAAAGTGCAAAGGTATCACACAGGCTGGTGTCACAGCCAACAGCTGGGAAGAGATGAGAGTTTGGTTGTGGGGGCTGATGAGCTGCTTTACTATATAAAATACTTTTATCATGATAGGATGAGTATGTAAGACCACCCTAAGTTTCTGCCTAAGAATTTGTCAGAATTTCATTTTAACCAGCCAATCGTTCTTCCAACTTTAATTCTTAGGCCACATGTCCACCAAGGGAAATATGCATTACACAGTTTGGACTGCAAAAGAGCCTTGGCCTTCTAACTGGAGCAGACTGAACCCATAGAAAGTCTACCCAACTGTTTCTTTTGATACAAACAGACTGGGGATTGCAGTTACCAAACAGACTGTATCTAATTGGTTATCAGATTGCATCTCCTTCTGTTATGCTAAGGCATGGCTGAATCTGGTGGGCCGCAACAAAGCTCACTCTGTCCAAGCCATAGAGACAATCTGCAAGGCTGCGATGTGGCGTCCTCTCCAGTCATTCACATCTTACTACCATTTGAACAGGAATGGCCAACATGACAGTAGGTTTAGCCAGTCTGTCCTGTAGAATTTGAGGTGTAAACCCCCAACTTCTTTCCTTCCTAGGGCCTGTTTTTGTCCGAAACTGTCCTCATAGGTTAAGTATAAAATGAAAAAAAGGCTTGTTGACAACAATTTATTATTGTGCCCACTGGCAATTGTTTTTCCCTTTTTTCGCTGGGGGCAGCATGTAGCTAGGAATTCATCATATGTAAGTACTGCCATCCTACTTGTTCTCGGAGAAAGCAAAGTTGCTTATCTGAAACATGTGTTCTCCAAGAACAGAAGGAAGTCAGTATTCATGAAATCTGCCCATCTCCCCTTGGAGTTGGTTTCTGTGTTTTTAATGCTGAAATACAGAACTGAAGAGACCCCACATGGACATATGGTATAATGGCATATGTGGGAATGTCCAATGAGGCTCAGTAAAAGTTATATTTTGACATAAGTTTTCTGTGTCGGCCTCCATTGAATGTCATCACTCATGTGTGAGGACTAATATCCTTCTATCCCCTAAGAACACCTGTTATAGGTAAGCAACTCTGCTTTTCTTATCCGTTCCCAGCCCAGCTCCAGACACTCGAGGTTCAGTGGATTTGCTGGCTTGATTTAAGTAGGGGAAAAAAACCTGGAGTTTTGCTTGTCCCATAGATGAAAGGGATCCAAAAACAAACATTTTCTTTATTTCCAGGGTACTTTCTATTTGTTTTGGTTTCAAATGATAAAAAACAAAAATACCCTGATATGATGTGTATCACCCATTTGTTTCAGATGAATGTATATTCCTTGTTTCAAATAAATGAAATATTCAAGATGATTTCCCTGGACTCCTTAATTCCTTTCCTGGATATTGGAGACTGGCTATGTTTCCTGGCCTGTTCATCTTTGTTTGCGTTTCTACCTGGAATCCACTCTACTTGCTCCCAGCTGAAGAGCGGGAGCCTGCAAGCAGTAAAATCGCTGCGTTTTAACTTTGGGCGTTCTCCATCGCTGCCCTTACCCTTAAGCCGTGCGGGTGTAACCCCGCCCCACCTACGACATCACCAGGAGGCGTCGGCTTAAGGGACCCTGTGCAACGCCGGACTCATCTTTGTTTGCGTTTCTACCTGGAATCCACTCTACTTGCTCCCAGCTGAAGGGCGGGAGCCTGCAAGCAGTAAAATCGTTGCGCTTTAACTTTGGGCGTTCTCCATCGCTGCCCTTACCATTAAGCCGCACGGGTGTAACCCCGCCCCACCTCCGTCACCAGGAGGCGTCGGCTTAAGGGACCCTGTGCAATGCCGGAGGCGCACGCGCCGGTGCGTCGCACACCAAAGGAGCACAACAAAGGGGCACGCCCCTTTGTGCGCCCCTGAGTGCACGACTTATCTTTTACTTTTACCAGATAATATAAGACTTCCTCTTCAAGCATAACATGAAGATTTCTACAATACTTGGTCAAGGAAGATATGGACCACTACAATCAAAAACAACGTATCCCAGACCTCGGCAAGTAACCCCAATCATGACTCATAATATATACCCTACGCTGAATGCTATCATGTTTACAACATTAACATTTTTCTTAATAAATATTCAATCCACCAGGAAAAAAACACCAATAATTACCGATTTAATAACCACCTCTTCAGCTGACATAATCCTACTTACTGAAACTTGGCTATATGAACACGATATTGTGACTCTAAATAATCTATGTCCAGATGGTTACATTCCTATATCACAACCCCGTGCTGATCGTCGAGGTGGTGGCTTATTAGCAATAATCAAATCTTCACTATCTCCAGTTAAAAAAGCCATCACTATAATGGAAACAAGAATAGAAATTCTTCTAATCACTACTAACATTGTGAACATCTGCCTGATCTATAGCCCTCCTGGAATACTCTACACTCATGAATCTTCATTATTAGAAACATTAGCTACACTACCCTGTGATTTATCTAACACAATTATTGCTGGCGACTTCAATTTACATTTTAACAAGTCCCAACAAAACCTTGCTCAAACAAACTTAATAGATGCACTAAATGGATTAAACTTTATTCCTCTCTTGAATGACCCTACACATAGACTAGGTAATACCTTAGACCAAATCTTCTATAATCAATCTATCATTGAGCTTAATTCACACATTACACCCGTTCCTTGGTCTGATCATTATCTCATAAAAGCCACAGGTAAAATTAAAACCCCATGTAAAAACAATATTAGTCCTTATAACTGTAATCCCATAACCTTACGTTGAAAGAAAATAACCACTGAATTATTTCTTGATACTTTAATACCAACAATTAATCAAAACCCACATTCTAACGTGACCGACATGTTAACCTTTTGGAATAAATCAATCACAGAGACTTTAGATCAATTTGCACCTTTGAAGCCATAGAAAACAACTAGAAAAAAATCCGCTACATGGTATAACGACTCCTTAAAAACATCCAAAAGAAAACTCCGCAACTTAGAAGGAAAATGGCGGAAAAACACTCTTCCTATGCGTAAACAAGATTATGCCTGTCTACAAAAATACAAAAAGAAAATAATAAACACTAAGAAAGCCTTTTACACTACAAAAATCAAAAACACATATGGTAATCCTAGAATATTATTTTCAATTGTAAATGATTTAACCACAATACAAAATACACCTTCCTCTATTACATCTAATGAGTTTTACGATAAAATTGCCACATACTTTAGAAACAAAACAGATGACATTTCAACAGAATTCCTCTCATTACCTATTCCAAACAATACCCTCCCTCAAAAGATTTGTACCTTTTCAGATTTCTCCCCAGTTAAAGACAAAACCATCATCGACATACTATCAAAATCCAAACCTTCCAACAGTCCTTTTAATCCTTGCTCAGGTTTTCTACTCAGAGACTCAAAAGATCATCTTGCTCCTGCCATTACAAATTTAATAAATGCCTCTCTATCTCAAGGCATTTTTCCAGATTCCTTAAAACAAACATCTATTTTTCCCATTCCCAAAAAGAAAAATCAAGACCCTACAGATTTAACTAATTACCTACCAATTGCCTCATTACCATCCATTGCAAAAATCATAGAATCTGTAGTGCTACATCAGATATCTGAATATATTGAAGAGAATAATATCTTGCAATACAATCAACATGGTTTTAGAAAAGGTCACAGTACTGAATCCTTACTTATATCATCATTCGATACAATCATTAGAGGCTTTGATTCCAATTCCAATTCCATACTGGTACTACTTGACATTTCAGCTGCGTTTGACACACTAAACCATGACATCTTACTTTCCACTCTGTCGCAGATTGGCATTACAGGTCTTGCCCTACAATGGTTTTCCTCTTTTCTAACAAATCGTAAACAAAGAATTATGGTAGGTCATTATCATTGTGACTGGTACTCCACTAAGACAGGCATACCGCAAGGCTCTGCACTTTCAGCTTTGTTGTTCAATCTCTATCTACTACCTCTTTGCCGTCTTCTTGCTGGACTAGATCTTAACTTTAAAATTTACGCAGATGATATACAGTTTACCATACCTTTTACAGATTCCTGGACCAAAACCTTTCCTCTATTATATTTATATCTATCAACAATAAAAACATGGCTTTCCCATAACAGGTTGAAATTAAACACAAATAAAACAGAACTAATTTATTTATCAACTGTACCTGATTCAACTCACCAACTACCATGAACCTTC
Organism: Rhinatrema bivittatum; assembly: GCF_901001135.1. Lineage (NCBI taxonomy): Eukaryota > Metazoa > Chordata > Amphibia > Gymnophiona > Rhinatrematidae > Rhinatrema > Rhinatrema bivittatum. The sequence goes on along the minus strand of NC_042615.1, from coordinate 655,351,725 downwards.
ACATTTCAGAACCAAATCATTAACATAAAACCTCATGCAAAAAACCTGGGTATAGTTATTGATTCCAGACTTGCAATGACTGATCACATATCCGAAATTGTAAAAAAATCTTTCTACAAAATCTACATGTTAAAAAAGCTTAAACCACTTCATCTTCTGAATGATTTCCGATTGATCATCCAAGCTCTAATCCTATCCTCTCTAGATTACTGTAATTCATTATACCTTGGTTTACCTCAATCTACTATACAACCATTACAGTTAATACAAAATGCAACTGCCCAAATGTTATGTAATGTATCCCAGAGAGACCATATCACCCCTATTCTACAATATCTGCACTGGCTTCCAATTTCATATCGTATAACGTATAAAATTCTGTCCACAATACACAATCTGCTCTACAATACTAACTCCATCTGGTTATGCTCATTATTAAGAATCTACACACCAACCAGACAACTCCGTTCCCGTGATAAATGTATTTTAGAAGTACCATCAATAAAATCCGCTAGTTTATCTTTAACTTGTAAACGAGCATTCTCTGTAGCTGGTCCAACACTGTGGAACTCACTCCCAGAACATATCCGATTGACGTCTAATCGTACAGAATTTAAGAAACTATTAAAAACTCACCTTTTTACCTGTGCATACAATCTATATTAAAATCTATCACATTACATTATATCTGTTAATATAATGTCCATTTGAAAATTTTTGAAATTGTTTGTATTTTATGTACTGCTTAAATTATGTATGTGCGATTATGTAAACCGCCTAGATGGATAGCTTTCCACCCATTGTGCAGTATATAAAACTTTTAAATAAAATAAATAAATAAATTAATTAATTAATTAATTAATTAATTAAATGATACCTACACCTACATTGGAATATTTCCAAGTCCCAGGAAATATTTCCGATATATAACAGAGAAACATCACCTCCAATACTGAGTTCTGCTATTTGGCCAAGCATCAGCATTGCATTTATTCATGGAATGCTTAGCTTTGGTAGCATCGCAACTTTGCATATTGGGAGTGCATGCATTTCACTGTCTGCTGAATTGTTTGATCAAGAGCTCATCTCAAGGAGCTACCACAGAATCAGAGAACAAAGCCATTCAAGTATTTGAATCACTAAGGTTTATCATCAACCTCCTAAATTTCCAATTAAACTTATATCAGTTGGAGTTCATAGGAGCCAAGCTAAATAGTGGGAAAAGTCTTCTTTCCACAAGAAAGAATAATTAACTTGCTGTCCATAGTGGAAGCAGTTTAAACACATAAGCAGACCTCAGCATGGGACATGTTGAGAATTTTAGGCCTTATGGTATCAACCATACATGTCTCACCCATGGTATGTCTCCACATGAGACAAGCCCAATGGACTCATTATCCTGGTGGCTAGACAAAGGGAATTTGGTCAGGATGTCTTTCCAAATTCCACCTTCTCAAATTACCATAACAATGGATTTGTTCAACTGAGCTGGGAAGCATATGTAGATAGAGTAGTCTTATGTACTCATCCTAAATTTCTGCCTGTCGCATTGGAGTCGGCTGCAAGCAAGCTTTCCCTTGTGCTTACCCAAAGGGAAACAGAACAAAATGGAAAAAATCCTGGCAAGCTCAGAGCTCCTTGCTAAGCATCTTCTCACACCATCTTGGGCATGCTGCCTGAAAAAGGTTTTTACCTCTAAGGACAGTCTTATTAATATTTTATATTTATTTTAAAAATATTTCTAACCGCATAATCCTATATTTTCAACAGGCTGCAATAAAAACATACATCATGACAAAATGCAGCACAAACACCAGAAGTAGCCAGCACTATTATGCCACCTCTAGTACTTCTAAACAGAAGTGGGCATAGTTGTCAGAAAAAATTAAAATATATAGGTCTAACTTGACAGTGCTTATGATCTTCCCTATTCTCCTCATTTGGATCTAACTTCCATTTTTTAATGAGGATGTTGGGGAGATACCAGTTCTGGAGATGGTTTTCAGGGGTGATGAGTCAGATGAACTGAACAAAATCACTGTGAACCTGGAAAATGTGGTAGGCCATATTGACAAATTAAAGAGTAGCAAATCACCTGGACCGGATGGTATGCATCCTAGGGTACTGAAGGAATTAACATATGAAATGTCTGATCTATTAGTTAAAATTTGTAACCTATCATTAAAATCATCCATTGTACCTGAAGACTGGAGGGTGGCCAAAATAACCCCAATATTTAAAAAAGGCTCCAGGGGTGATCCAGGTAACTATAGACCAGTGAGCCTGACTTCAGTGCTGGGAAAAATAGTGGAAACTATTCTCAAGATAAAAATCGTAGACCATATAGAAAGACATGGTTTAATGGAACACAGTCAACATGAATTTACCCAAGGGTGTTGCGCTTGGAGGTGGACCCTTGACCTGGAGCAGTGGAGAACAGCTCCCTGGAAGGGTCCAGGAAGCACCTGCCCCCAGGGGGTGGAGCAAAGGAGGAGACAGAGGCTTGGATGAGCTTCACAACTGGAAGCCCGTGGTCCCCCTGGGTGGAGCCCATAGGGACCCGGGCCGCTTGGACTTCGGTGGGCCTCGCAGGGTCTCCCGAAGAGGTAGTAGAGAGGCATGCCCACGATCAGCAAGGGAGCGTGGTCGGTTACTAGGCTGTAGGTCTGGAGGAGCAAGGAAGGACAGTACAGCATAGAAGATGACAAGGCAAGGAACAGAGCCAGAATCAGGAGACGTGGTCAATGGCAGCCGGGGTCAGAATCCGAGGATCAGTCCGAGGAGTAGTCAACGAAGCAGGGGTCAGATTCCAGAGATCAGACAAGGTCACAAGGTAGGCAGAGGTCAGGATCCAGGCAGCGAACAGAATGGTCAAGGAGCAGGCCGAGGTCAGTACCAGAGGGACAGTCCAAGGGTACTACCTGGGGAGACAGGACAGAAGACGCTGGAACAGAAGGACGCCGGAATAGAAGGACGCTGGACAAGGCTGGAACAGGAGGACACTGGAACAGTAGCACGCTGGAACAAGACTGTGAACGCAGAGGCAAACTAGTACACATGAAGTGCCGACGTGATTGCCAAAGCAAGGAAGTGCAGGCAGGGACTTCCTTATATCGTACATTCAATCAAGGTGCGCCGCGGAGCTAGGACCCACCCCTGGCCCTATAAGAGGCCAGGCGGTCCGAGCGCACATAGGGGCATGGCCAACACCACTGAGGATGCCGAACTCCAGCATGAGGCCTGGTGCGCAGTGGAAGGCCCACGACCGCGACTGCAGGACGCCGAAGCCTGGAGGAGCTCGCGGCTGCCGCTGCGGAGGCCGACCCATGACTTGCAGAGGAGCTAGCGAGGTGAGCAGGACCATGCGCGGGCTGGGTGCAGACGGGGCGCGCAACAAAGGGAAGTCTTGCCTAACAAATCTGTGTCATTTTTTGAAGGGTTAATAAACATGTGGACAAAGGTGAACCTGTGTAGATGTAGTGTATTTGGATTTTCAGAAGGCGTTTGAGAAAGTCCCTCATGAGAGGCTTCTAAGAAAACTAAAAAGTCATGGGATAGGAGGCGATGTTCCTTTGTGGATTATAAACTGATTAAAAGACAGGAAACAGAGTAGGATTAAATGGTCAATTTTCTCAGTGGAAAAGGGTAAACAGTGGAGTGCCTCAGGGATCTGTACTTGGACCGGTGCTTTTCAATCAACCTAATAAATGAAGCTTGACCGACGTGCCACAAATGCGCAGTAGAGAGTAGCTCTACCGTGCGTTTCCTGAAACGCCGCAGCGCGCCGTTTCGGGAACGCCCCCGGACACGCCCCCTCCCGCCCCTTTTCGAAAGCCCCGGGACTTACGCGCGCCGGCGCGCGAGGGCCCTGCGTGCGTAAATCCGGAAGGATTTACACGCGCAGGGCTTTTAAAATCCACCCCTTTGTATTCAGCAAGGAGATAGGCCCTTGCTTATTAAAACTATTAATTGTATATCTGCATAACTTATCTTTTCTTGGTGCATATTGGTGAAGAAAACAGTTGAAAATGTGCATCAATGCATAGCATTCCAAGCTTACCTATATTTCATGTTCTAGTTCAAATCATTTAACATGATTCCAATAGTGCATTAGCCAGGATCCTAGATGTATTAGGCACTTAAAGCATGCAAAGAGTTTGGCATAAACTTGACTCATCAATAGTTTAAAAAAAAAATGCAAAGCTCTTTTGAACAGTAAATGTATTTGTGATCATAACCCTTTATAAATTAAGCAATTCTGTAAGAACAAACTGAAAATATTGATAATTGTCTTTTTTCCCTTCAAATTAACAAATTATAACATCAAAAATTCACTAGTGAAGGATGTAGTAGGTCATTTGCTGCTGCAGGCATTCTCCTTCCCTTGGGGATATGCTTGTTTAGTTTCTCTCACTTGCTGCCTGTGGCACTGTATGGTAAAATTCAGGCTTGTTCTTCCCCTCCAAGCAATCTCTAGGGTTGTGGATAACTTATACAAAATTAATAAATGGTGTTGCTTTTTCATTATCGCCCATCCAGTGCAATTTGCTGTGTGTTCCCTTTAGGAAAAATTGGGGTTTTATAGGAAGCATTTATTCTACTGCAAAGTCCCAAATTAAAGTTTATACTAGAAAAGGAAACACATTCAGATACAAAGAGTGAGAAATGGAATCATTTAATGATAGACTTCCTTCTATTAGAAGATTTGTATAACTTTTTTTTTAATTTTTTATTTATCATATTTTAATTATACAGACAAGTATCCACTTGCTTTGTAATTGAAAGTACAGAAAATTTGTAACCAATGTAATTATAACATTTCTACTGTACTGTACTTAAATGAAATAAAGAAAATATGGGAGAACCCTAGGTAAGAGCGTTATATAATTCAATAAAGTAATATTACAATCACTGTATATAAAGGAAGCCTGAGAAGATTCAACACATTATTTCCTACCTTTACCAAGCAAACAGTGGGACAATCTAGGTGTGAGAGTCTAAGAAAGCCCTGAGCTGTGGTGATTCAAAAAACACATAATTTTTGTCTTGATAAATAATACTGCACTTACAGGGAAAACACAGTTTAAACCGCACTCCCTTTTGCAACACTTCCGATCTCATATTAAGAAATAATTTTCTTCTTATTTGAGTACATTTTACCAAGTCCAGGTAGCACCAGACTTTATGCCCAAAGAACATAGCTTGTCTATTTCTAAAGAAATGTTTAAAATACATTATTCTTGTCCATCAGAAATGCAAAAGACACAAGTAATGGTCTCCTTTGCGCCACAATCATCTCCTGTGAAGACTCTAGCAATGTAATCATATCAGGCAATATTAATTCCTCGGGGTTTTCACGATTAGCTTCAACATATGGGAGATAATAGGCTTTAGTCACTATGGGCTTTACTTCATCTGTAATCTTCAAAATCTGTGATACATATAATCTAAACAAATCCAAAGGAGAAATATTCCTCAAAACTGGAAAATTCAAGAATCTCAAATTATGTGCTCTCAAACTGTTTTCTATACTTTCAAGCCTCTTATTAACTGCTATTTCACTTTGCATAGAGTTAATTTGTAACTTTTCCACTTCTTTCAGTTGTCCTTCCATTGTTTCCAATTTTAAATGTTGTTGTACTATTCCATTCGCGTTCAGAAGGACTTGATTTTTTATATCGATTACCTCCTTGGTGAGTACCACAATTGGTTTTTCCGACTGTAAAGCTATCTAAACGGTAGGAAGTGTTAGCTCTGGTGTAGGTTGCAAAATTCTTTCCAGCTTAGGGAGTTCCTGTCCCTCACCTTCTCCTCCCACTGTTGCACCGGCACCATTTCCCAGGCCTGAGATTCCCAGCGTATCAGCAGAGCACAGTCCCACACTCCATTACCCCTCTGGGGCTGTACCTTTGCAGATTGCTCCATGTTGGTAAGTCCTGCAGATGTTATACCTTGCCAAACCGCTCCTTCCCTTCCTCAGGGTTCACCCGACGGGTCCGCGGTCTCATACTGCCTTCCTTCCTCATCATGGCCTGGTGGTGCCAGCCTGCTTGGTGAGGCGGGGCTAAGAGATATATCTAGAGTCAAAGAAAACAGCTCCCGCTCTCCTGCCGTCCCCTCAGCGACCAACTCTCCCGGTGTTAATAGCGTTGCCGCCAAAAAAATGCTCCCTATACAGGGTTGAGTGGAATCCAACGAGGTAGAGGTGTTCTCTACTCCCCGTACCCTCGCTTTTTTGTGTGAGGCATTCTCCTATAGGTAATCCATAAAAAAAAGCAAAGAAATTCGGGAGCTTCTCACCAGCGTGACTGCTCAGGCAGCCATCTTAAGGGCTCTCTAGAAGATTTGCATAACGTAAGTAGAAAAATCTTATAGACAAAGTTAGATAGTAAAATAAAACTAAGAAATACCTTTAGTACCAGAATGTAATCTGCTTTGAAGTGCCTGAAAGGCAGAATATAAATCAAATCAATACAATAAAATGGAGATGAGGTTGATTCACTAAGCCTTTTTGCTTATTATATATAAATATATGGGAAAATACTTTGACTAAGACTCTTCATTGTTTATATAGTAACATAGAAATTGCTGACAAATAAAAACCAAACTGGCCCATCCTATCTACCCAGTTGAGACTCTTCAATTTTGGGTCAATGAGCATTTAATTTTCTATGTGCAACCCAGCTCCAGCTTCCCAATCCCCATATCTTTTACCTGACCATTTACCCCTTTTGCTACCAGGGCCCTCCATATCTGTCCTAACCATGTACAAAATCTGTGTGTTGGTCGCTACTACCCTACTCTAGTAGGCCATTCAGGTATTGTCATTTTTCACTTGGCTTTCTTGTTCATTAAGAATTTATTTTTTTGCTATTTTTTTCTTCAGCATCTTATTTGAGCATTTTACATATTGTTGTTTTAAGAAAACTTGATTCACTGTGCATATCCTTTAAGTTATGCCTAGCTAAAACTCTGGAGCAAAACAGTTTTTAAAAAATCAAAGCTGCACAAAAGTGACAGCAAATTCTTCCAGAGTGATAAAGATATAGAAATCATCAGCTCAGTGTGCTGCAGCAATCAAAAAAGTAAACAGAATGTTAGGAATTATTAGGAAGGGAATGATTAATAAAACAGAAAATGTCATAATGCCTCTATATTGCTCCATGGTGAGACTGTACCTGGAATACTGTGTACAATTCTGGTCGCCGCATCTCAAAAAAGATATAGTTGAAATGGAGAAGGTACAGAGAAGGGCAACCAAAATGATAAAGGGGATGGAACAGCTCCCCTATGAGGAAAGCCTGAAGAGGTTAGGGCTGTTCAGCTTGGAGAAAAGACGGCTGAGGGGGGATATGATAGAGGTCTTTAAGATCATGAGGGGTCTTGAACGAGTAGACGTGAACTGGTTATTTACACTTTCAGATAATAGAAGGACTAGGGGGGGCATTCCATGAAATTAGCAAGTTGCACATTTAAGACTAATCGTAGAAAATTCTTTTTCACTCATCGCACAATTAAGCTCTGGAATTTGTTGCCACAGGATGTGGTTAGTGCAGTTAGTATAGCTGGGTTCAAAAAAGGTTTGGATACGTTCTTGGAGAAGTCCATTAACTGCTATTAATCAAGTTTACTTAGGGAATAGTCACTGCTATTAATTGCATGGGATCTTCTTGGTGTTTGGGTAATTGCCAGGTTCTTGTGATCTGGTTTGGCCTCTGTTGGAAACAGGATGCTGGGCTTGATGGACCCTTGGTTTGACCCAGCATGGCAATTTCTTATGTTCTTAAATAAATCTAAAGGTAATGCCGCAAGAGATAACTAGAAAAAATAAACCTTATATAAGAAAAATAAATTAACCTACTCTCAAGTCTATTTCCCCTCCTTGCTGCAAAAAGGGTTTCCACAATGTACTTATAGGGTCATTCTTTATTGTGCGATGTGCCGGTATTATATGCAGTATTATTAAAATTAGGGGAAGGGGAGGAGTGGGGGAGGTTTGGGCGGAGTTATCTCCCGGCAGCACTGCGGGTACCGAGGGAAATAACTACACTTTTTCCCGTGGCACTATGGGGGCAATAGTGTGCGGTGTGGCCGGCTGCCCACTATCGCCCCCTGCCCCTTTTTTTTCATGAAACATCATTCTGCTATAAATATAGCAGAATAATGAATCTAGGGGTGAGTCAGCTGTGAAGATGTGTGCAATCAAAGCTTTTTGTATTTTATTCTGATTTTTTAAATGTAGAGATAACTTACCTGATAATCTCGTTTTCCTTAGTGTATGCAGATGGACTCAAAACAAATGGGTATAGTGTGCTCGTGCTAGCAGTTGGAGATGGATCTGACGTCAGCACGGGTACATATACCCCCACAGGAAGTGCCGCAAATCAGTAACTTCCTTGCAAAAGCTGTAGCTGACCGATCAATTAAATGAACAGGATTATCCTGACCGATTGATAGTAGCTGGAGACCGCCAGTGTTCACAACCGGAAGGCGTTGACACCCAGCAGGGTGGATGGCCTATTATAAGAAAACATGGCTTACCGTGAGTCGGTGAATCCCCATGTATGCCGGCAGCCGGGCGGGATGCTGAGTCCATCTGCATACACTAAGGAAAACGAGATTATCAGGTAAGTAAATCTCTACATTTCCTAGCGTGTAGCAGATGGACTCAAAACAAATGGGATGTACAAAAGCTACTCCCAGACTGGGCGGGAGGCTGCCCAAGGACCGCGTAGGATTGCCCTCGCAAATGCTGTGTCCTCCCTGGCCTGGACGTCCAGACGGTAGAATCTGGAGAAGGTATGGAGGGAGGACCACGTCGCCGCTTTACATATCTCTGCAGGCGACAGCAGCTTAGCTTCTGCCCAAGAGGCCGATTGTGCACTGGTAGAATGAGCCGTGACCTGTAGAGGCGGTGGTTTTCCCGCCTCTATGTAGGCTGCCTTGATCACTTCTTTAATCCAGCGGGCGAGGTTGGCCGTGAGGCCGCTTCCCCTTGCTTCTTCCCGCTGTGCAGGACGAACAGGTGGTCCATCTTTCGTACTGCTTCTGACATTTCCAGATATCTGGACAGCAGTCTGCCGATGTCGAGATGGCGTAGCATTCGACCTTCCTCCAACTTCTTCAAACCTTCCGTGGTAGGCAAGGATATGGTTTGGTTGAGGTGAAAGTGTGAGACCACCTTGGGTAAAAAGGATGGAACAGTGCGAAGATGGATAGCCTCTGGAGTGATTCTGAGAAATGGATCACAACAGGATAGTGCTTGTAGCTCTGAGATGCGGCGTGTTGAACACACAGCCAGCAAGAATACCATCTTCAAGGTTAATAGACGGAGGGACAGGCCTCGAAGGGGCCTGAAGGCTGATCCTGCCAAAAATTCCATACTAGGTTGAGATTCCACAAGGGCACTGGCCACTTCAGTGGCGGGCGAATGTGTTTGACTCCTTTCAGGAAACGTGAGACGTCTGGGTGTTTGGCAATGGTGTTGCCATCACTCCTGGGACCGTAGCAAGACAGCGTTGCTACCTGAACCTTGATGGAGCTGAGGGACAGACCCTTCTGAAGTCCATCTTGTAGGAAGTCCAAAATGATAGGAATCTTGGCGGCATACGAATTGGTGCCGTGAGAGTCGCACCAGGCTTCAAAAACTCTCCAGATCCTGATATATGTTAGGGATGTGGAGAACTTGCGTGCTCGGAGGAGTGTATCTATAACCGGCTCCGCGTATTCCCTTTTCTTCAGTCGAGCCCTCTCAATGGCCAGACCGTAAGAGAGAATTGAGCCGGATCCTCGTGGAGGATGGGACCTTGCTGCAGCAGGTCCCTGTAGGGAGGCAGAGGTAGAGGGTTCCCTGCCAATAGTCTTCTCATGTCTGCGTACCAGGGTCTTCTTGGCCAGTCCGGGGACACTAGAAGAACTAGGCCTCTGTGTCGCTGAATCCTGTGTACAATGGCGCCCAGCAGGGGCCATGGAGGAAAGGCGTATAGCAGGATCCCTTGAGGCCACGGCTGTACCAGGGCATCGATCCCTTGGGATAGCGGATCCCGCCTGCGGCTGAAATATCTGGGTACTTGAGCGTTGGACCTGTCTGCTAATAGGTCCATGCCTGGTGTCCCCCACTGATCCACAATCATCTGGAAAGCTGTGGGCAACAGCTGCCACTCCCCCGGGTTTAGGCTTTCTCTGCTGAGGAAGTCTGCCGTCGTGTTGTCCTTCCCGGCAATGTGGACGGCGGAGATGTCCTGGAGATTTGCTTCTGCCCAAATCATCAGGGGAGCTATTTCCAGGGATACCTGTTGGCTTCTGGTTCCGCCCTGATGATTGATGTATGCCACCGTGGTGGCATTGTCTGACATCACTCTGACCGCTCTGTCGCGAAGTCTGTGGGCAAATCGCAGGCACGCTAGCCTGACTGCCCGTGCCTCTAGTCGGTTGATGTTCCACCTCGACTCTTCTCTGGTCCACCGCCCTTGGGCGGTGAGTTCCTCGCAGTGTGCTCCCCATCCATTCAGGCTGGCATCTGTGGTGAGCAGAATCCAGGTTGGGGAGGACATTCTTGACCCCCGGCTCACGTGGCCGGGCTGCAACCACCATCGTAGCTGTTACCCGCACTCTGGCCGGTAGAGGTAGGCATACGGTGTAGTTCTGTGATCGTGGGCTCCATCGAGATAGAAGGGCGCGTTGCAATGGTCTCATATGAGCCCACGCCCAGGGCACCACTTCCAGAGTGGATGCCATGAGGCCGAGGACCTGAAGGTAATCTCGAGCTGTGGGCCGGATGGCACTCAACAGGGCCTGCAGATGACTCTGGAGTTTTAATTTTCTCTTGTAGGTCAGGCTGACCCTGTCTTCTAGGGTGTCGAATTGGACCCCTAGGTATTCCAGCGACTGGGACGGCTGTAGGGAGCTCTTGTTTAAGTTTACTACCCATCTGAGGCTCTCCAGAAGAGCTATAACTCTGTTGGTTGCCCGGTGGCTCTCCTCCGGTGACTTTGCCCTGATCAGCCAATCGTCCAGGTAGGGATGGACGAGAATTCCTTCCTTCCTGAGTGCCGCCGCCACTACTACTATTACCTTGGTAAAGATCCGCGGCACGGTGGCTAACCCGAAGGGCAAAGATCGGAACTGGAAGTGCTGATTCAGGACTTTGAAGCGTAAATAGCACTGGTGATCCCGATGGATTGGGATATGCAGGTAGGCTTCCAACAGATCTAGGGAGGTGAGAAACTCCCCTGGCTGTACCGAATTCTTGACCGACCTTAGAGTTTCCATGCGAAAACTGGGGACCCGTAGGTGTCGGTTGACCGACTTGAGGTCCAGGACGGGCCTGAAAGTGCCCTCCTTCTTGGGTACTATGAAATAAATGGAATAATGCCCAGAATTTACCTCTCCCGTAGGTACTGGGACTATGGCTTTTAGGGCCAGGAGCCTCTGTAAGGTCACTTCTAGTGCCGCTGCCTTGAGCGGTGAACAAGGAGATTCTACAAACTTGTTCGGCGGAAGCCGAAAGAAATCCAGGTAATATCCCTCTCGGATGATGGCGAGGACCCACTGGTCCGAAGTAATCTCGACCCACCTGCGGTAGAAGAGGGTTAGCCTGCCCCCTATGGCTGCTACCCCCGGATGGGTTGGCTGATTGACATTGTGGGTTGCGGCTGGGGCCGGAACCCGAGCCGGTTCTCTTCTTGTTGTGCTTAGTCCGAAAGGACTGGTTCCTGGCCTGGGAACAAGGTGCTCGATAGCGAGTCCTGTAAGGGTTGAAGCACTGCGAAGTTCTACCTCTAGATGGTCTAGAAAAAGAACGCTGGCTCCTCCTTGCCCTGTCTTCTGGTAGACGGGGTAATGGGGAGGCACCCCATTTCGTAGCCCAGCTCTCGAGATCACTGCCGAACAGTAAGGAACCCTTAAAGGGCATTCTTGTGAGTCGTGTCTTGGAGGACGAGTCGGCCGCCCAATGACGTAGCCAAAGCTGCCTCCTGGCTGCTACTGAAGAGGAGACTCCCTTGGCTGCCGTAAGAACGAGGTCAGAGGCTGCGTCAGTGAGAAATGCGAGAGCTGATTCTATGTCTGCTCCCTGGGTGTTGTTTCTCGCCTGTGATAAACAGGAACGCGTCACCACGGTGCAGCAGGTCGCGATTCGTAGGGACATGGCTGCTACCTCAAAGGCTTGTTTCAGAATGGTGTCCATGCGTCGGTCATGCGAATCCTTGAGGGCCGCTCCCCCTCAACCAGAATGGTGGTGTGCTTCACTATTGCGTTTAACTCTGGCGTCTACCTTAGGGCACGCCAACAGCTCCTTGGACGCCGGATCCAGATGGTACATGCCTGCCAAGGCCCGACCCCCTTTAAATGAGGCCTCCGGTTCCTTCCATTCCAGATCGATTAGCTGCTGCGCTGCCTGCAAGAGGGGAAAATGGTGAGCCGGTTGGCGCAGGCCCTCTAACAGGGGGTTCATTTTAGGGCCAACTGGGGTATCCTGGCCCGGAATGGCCAGCTCCGATAAGCATTGCGAGACCAGGCCTGAAAGATCCTCTTTCTGAAAGAAGCGCCTCATAGTCCGATATGGCTCTATCTCCGAGGGAAGTTCACCCTCCTAGGGGGGGCTCCTCACTATCCTGGGAGCAATCCGAATCCCCATAATCGGGGCTGGTGGTAGGCGAGTGGCCGCGCCTAGGTCTCGAGGGTCCAGGGACTGGATCAACCGGGACGGAAAAATCCATTCGAGGAGCAGACTGCATCTGGACAAAGGCGTGAATCCCCTTGAATAATTCCACCTAGGAAAGCGAAGCCGGATCTGGCCGTATGGGCACCAGGTCTCTCGGGTTCCCTGGTTGCTCGCCGCAGCCCGCTAAGTCCGGTGTGCTCCCTGAGGAACCGCTGGGCTGGGGCCGGTCCTGTCCTAGAACTCCCATGGCCTCCTCACATTGGGCACATAGTGAGTCTGCTCCCTCGCTCTGTGTAGCTCTAAGGTTGCATGCTGAGCAGAGGCTTAGAGCTTTCATGCCAGATTCTGGAGGTGCCGGCCCTGCGGCCGCATGGGCTTTCTTATGCTCCATTCGCCTGAAATCCGGTGTTGCCCAATAAGTGCGCCTAACAAGAGCGCTTAACAGCATGCGCCTATCCACAGGCGTCTTAGAAACATGCGCCTATCCGTGGGCGTCTTACGAATGTGCGCCTATCTACGGGCGTCTAAGAAACGTGCGCCTATCCATGGGCGTCTTATAAACGTGCGCCTATCCACGGGCGTCTTTTAAATGTGCGCCTATCCACGGGCGGCTTATAAACGTGCACCTATACACGGGCGGCTTATAAACGTGCGCCTATATACGGGCGGCTTATAAATGTGCGCCTATACACGGGCGGCTTATAAACGTGCGCCTATACACGGGCGGCTTGTAAACGTGCGCCTATCGCGTGTGCTAACAACGTGCGCCTATCGCGTGTGCTAACAACGTGCGCCTATCGCGCGCGCTAACAACATGCGCCTATTGCGTGCACTAACAACGTGCGCCTATCGCGCACGCTAACAACATGCGCCTATCGTGTGCGCTTAGCTTAGTAATGAGCGCTCAGCGGCGAAGTTGAGTAGGCAGGCAAAATGGCAACCTCCTTGGCGTGCTGCCCCGTAGGCAGGCCCAGCGAATCCACACTTCCTCGGAGACCAAGTAAAGATATACGCCTTACCTTGTCTTCGCCGCTTCCCAGTTGCAACCCGGGCGGTCTCCGGCTGTGGGGGGAGTGTACCTTCAACCGCCGCACATAAGGAAGTGCGCCCGCTGCCTCTAGGCCGCGCCCGAACTCGTCTCACTCGGGGGCCAAGCCACGCCCGAGCCCTTCTCACTCGGGGGCCAAGTCCACGCCGAGACCGAGGCTGCCTCTAGGCCGCGCCCGAACTCGTCTCGCTCGGGGGCCAAGCCGAGCCCGAGCCCTTCTCACTCGGGGGCTAGGTCCCTGCCGCGAACCGGCCACCGGACCGAGGCACTTGCATCCGAGGGACCACGGAAGTCAGCTCGGGAAAACTCAACTGGGTGAGGGCCTCACCACAGGAGTGCGGGGCTTGTCTTCAATAGGTTTCTTCTAGGAATTTAGTCTAGAATTTGGAAACACGCTCAGCGAGCGTGAGGTAGCTCCAAACTGCTTTGGAGACGGAAATTACTGATTTGCGGCACTTCCTGTGGGGGTATATGTACCCGTGCTGACGTCAGATCCGTCTCCAACTGCTAGCACGAGCACACTATACCCATTTGTTTTGAGTCCATCTGCTACACGCTAGGAAATATTACTTTACATGTAGAATATATTGGGTAGATCATTAAAACAAACTTCTAATTTATTGCATTTTGACTTGTATTTTTAGACTGTAAAATGTGAAAAAATGTACAATGGAGTAAAGAGTTTTACAAGGCACTATAGGTTATTATTGCATGACTATTAAATTCCTTTATTTTCTATGGATTTAAAGCTCTTTTGAGTAAAATTGTTTAGTATATCTACTATGCTCTTCAGCACTATATAATTGAAAGACCTCCTGACTGATGTAATTCCTTCAATAATGCATAAGAACTAGAGGATCATAAAGAATCATTCATTCCTGGTATTACAAAAGTATAGACAGCAATTTTTTATACTATCATCAGACTTCTGAACTTAGCAAGCTATATCCATTCTTAGCAGGCTCCTATGGTCACTATGGAATCCCCTGTCAGAATTTGCTTTTCCTTCTGATGCATCTGCCAACTCTTGCAATGTCCTTACTACATCAATTTTAATTACTACAACTACTTAACATTTTTATTGCTTACTCAACTTACAAACAGGCCGATTCAGTAAAGTCCGCGGGAGAGCAAACGAACGCCCGCTCTCCCGGCGCGCGCGATTCAGTATTCAAATTAGGTGGTGCGGTAGAAACGGGGAAAAGGAAGTGCTAGGGACACTAGCAAGTCCATAGCACCTCCTTTTAGCCCGGAGCGGCGGCTGTCAGCAGGTTTGACAGCCAACGCTCAATTTTGCCGGCGTCGGTTCTCAAGCCCACTGACAGCCACGGGCTCGGAAACCGGACGCCGGCAAAATTGAGCGTCCGGTTTTTGGCCTGACAGCCGCGGGCCGAATTCACATTTTTATTTATTTATTTAACTTTTTTTACTCTTTGGGACCTCCGACTTAATATCACCATGATATTAAGTCAGAGGGTGCACAGAAAAGCCGGAAGAAATTAGCGCCTACCTTTGGGTCGGCGCTAATTTCTGAAAGTAAAATGTGCAGCTTGGCTGCACATTTTACTTTCTGTATCCCGCGCGCATACCTAATAGGGCCATCAAAATGCATTTGCATGTTGAGGGCGCTATTAGGTGCCGCGGGTTGGACGCGTGTTTTCCTCCCCTTACTGAATAAGGGGTAAGGGAAAACGTGCGTCCAAGAGCAGGCTAACAGTGTGCTCCGTCGGAGCGCACTGTACTGTATCGGCCTCAAAGTGATAAACACCAAAACACAAAAGATATCCCCTTCTCAATAGAGCTTACAATCTAATCAAGACAAACATACAGGTCAACAGACAATTGTTAAAATTAGTTAATGAGGCTGAAGACAGACCAACAGGCTTAAGTTTTAAAAGCAGCCACAAAAGGTGAGTTTTTATATGAGATTTAAACAAGGAGAAAGAGAATGAAGCACCAGCAAAGGAAGTCTATTCCAAGCACATGGTGCAGCCAGGTAGAAAGCATGGAGTCAGGAATTGGCAGTAGAAGAGAAGGGCATAGATAGAAGTGAACTGTCTGATGAGCAGAGTGCATGAGGAGGGATGTGAAGAGAGATAAGAAAGGAGAGATAGTGAGGTGCCTGAGAGTGAAGGCACTTGTAGGTGAGGAAGAGAAGCTTAACTGTATTTGGGAACCGATAAGGAGCCAATGCAGTGACTTCATAAGAGGGGTTATATGGGTATAGTGACTTTGGCAAAAGATTAAGTCACGCAACTGAATTTAGGATAGATTGTAATGGAGAGAGATGGCTCACCGGGAGACCTGTAAGGAGCAGGTTGTAATAGTCTAAGCAGGAGGAGATGGTAGAGAGTGGATGATAGTTCTAGTAGTGTTTAGAGAGAAAGAGAGAGAAGTCAAAGTTGATTCCTAAGTTACGAGCTAAGGGACTGGAAGGATAACCTTGTTATCCACAGAAATAGAGAAAGGAGGAAAAGGGGTGGTGGGCTTGGGGGGGGGGGGGGAAAGGAGATGTCTTAGCCATATTAATTTTAAGGTGACAGCAGGACATCCAGGCAACAATCTCAGACAAGCAGCTGAGATCTGGGATTTCTGATGAAATTTCTGGTGTAAAGAGGTAGATCTGAGAGTCATAGGCATAAAAATGGCATTGAAAGCCATGAGAGGAAATCAGAGTAGCGAGGGAATGAAAATACAGGGAGAAGAGAAAAGGGCCTAGCACAGAACCCAGAGGCACACCAATTGATGGTGGGAATGCATTAGATGAGGAGCCACCAAAGGAAAAACCAAAAGTAAGAAGAGAACCAAGATAGGACAGAGTCCCAAAATCCATGTGAGGACAGAGTATCAATGAGTAGGTAGTGATCGACCGTAAATAGGTCAAGGAGGATAAGGACTGAGTAAAGGCCTTTGGCTTTAGCCATAAACAAGTTATTTGAGATTTGGCAAGGGCTGCTTCAGTTAAATGTAGTGTATGAAAACCAGACTGAAGTGGTTCAAGTATGGCTTGAGATGCAAGAAAGTCAAGACAGTGGCAGTGAACAGCACGTTGAAGTAGTCTGGATGCAAAAGAGAAGAGGGAGATAAGACATTAGTTGGCAGGACAGGTAGTGTCCAGTGAGGGGTTTTTTAAGGAAAGGAATGATCACAGCATGTCTGAAGACAACAGAAACAGTTGCAGTGGAGAGTGATAGATTGAGGATGAGCCAGATGGAAGGGATAACTGCAGTGGAGACAGAACTGAGGAACTAGGTAGGAATAGGACCAGAGGAATAAATTTGGAAGAATGAAAGAAAACATGCAGTTTCCTCTTTTTTTTTTTTTTTTTTAACTTTTTTTTTTACTCTTCGGGACCTCCGACTTAATATCGCCATGATATTAAGTCGGAGGGTGCACAGAAAAGCCGGAAGAAATTAGCGCCTACCTTTGGGTCGGCGCTAATTTCTGAAAGTTCTGAAAGTAACTTCAGGAAAGGAGGAATGAGTGGTGGAAGCTAGGGGAAGGATAGAAGAAAGAAGTGGAGGAAAGGGGTGTAAATCTGATCTGGTTGTGAACTCAAGACTAATTATATGAATCTTGTCATAGAAACAGTCAACCATAGTCTGGGCAGAAAGTGAAAGGGGATGGGAAGCGAGGGAAGTTTGAGGAGAGAATTGAGTGCAGCAAAGAGATAGCAAAGGTTAGATGCAAGAGAGTTAAACATAGTAATCTTGTCTGGCAAATGTAATAGTAGACTGGAAGGTGGTCAGCATGATTCCGCAATGCATGAAATGTGTATGGGCATGAGATTTTAGCCAGAGACAATTGGCAGAACAGGCGCAGGAACATAGGTAGTGAATTCTAGGGGAAAGCCAAGGCTGGGGTTTGTTGCATCTTACAGGATGAGTAAAGGGAAGGGCAAGAGTGTCTAATGCTGAAGAGAGTATACTGTTGTAAGAAGAAACTGCTTCATCAACTGACTCACAATGTAGTGGAGGATAGGAGAGATGAAAAGTAGTTTTGAAGATACACGGGGACAACAACTTGGAGGTTTCTGAAGGTGTGCGGAGTGACTGGACAATCTGTGGAGGAGGATGGTTTAGTGTGAAAGTTATCTGATGGTGGTATGAGATAAGATCTAAGGTGGAGAAGTCTGAAAGACAGCAGTTGGAAGAAAGGACTATATCAAGGCAGTGGCCATGCTGGTAAGAACGGTAGAGCAGAGTTGGAGATCAAATGAGAAGATTAGAGAAAGGGGTTTTGAGTCATAAGAATTAGAGGGATCATCAACATAGAGGTTAAAGTCACCAAGGATAAGCGAAGGGGAAGATGGGTCAAAGAAGAAGGAAAGCCAGGAATCAAAGTCTGTGAGAAAGGAGGAGGGAGATTTATAAAGGGGTCCATAGATGACAGCTACCTGGAGAGGGATGAATAGGCAGATAAAGTGGGTTTCAAGGGAAGAAAAAGAGTGGGATTGAGGTGAAAGAAGGGGTTGAAGTCTACAGGAGAGGAACAGCAGCAGTCCAACACTACCACCACTGCCTACAAGGTGAGGTACATGGGAGAAAAAATAACCATCGTGACAGAGAGCACTAATTGACGCAGAGTCCTCAGGGGAAAGCCAGGTCTCAGTTAAGGTAAGGAAATGAAGCGAACAAGAGATAAAAAGGTCATGAATATAGGCAAGCTACTTGGAGATAGAGTTCACATTCCACAGAGAGCAAGAGAAAGGAAGAGAAGAGGAAGGGAGAAGGGGAATAGTGATAAGATTGGAGTGGTAATGGCTTGATTTGCAACAATGAAGTGGAGGACCAGGGTTGGGATTGATATCTCCAGCTGAGAGTAGGAGGAGCACAGAAAATGGGAAAAGGTGTGCCAATAGCGACTAGAATGGGATACTGTCAGGGATAGTGGAAATGTCAGTATGAGGGTTGAAAACTTTGACGTTCAAAAGCAGTGGACTGGGAATATGAGAGAAGGGCAGGTGAGATAGACTATGAAAGGATAGGGGAAGGTAGACTTTGTATTACTCGTAGTTTGCAGCAGGGAATGAGATTAGGGAGAATAGCATCAAGAAGAAAAAAAAACAGTGGAGCCATAGGAAATATGGAGAAGCCATAGGAAAATGGAGAAGCCTACAACCTCTTCAGAACCTGAAGGTGAGCAGCTGGTATTTTATATGAAATATTTCAATTATACTTGGGGAATCTAAAGAATCTCTGTTTACCAATTTAGTTTAATTGTATGATAAATACACATATGACCTAATTAAGAAATGTAGACCCTAGGGTGAGTGGACGAGGGATACGGTAAGAGGAATTAAAGTCCAGACAACAGAAACAAATGAAAAACAAGGCCCGGATTACCACTCTCTTTCTGATCACTTCTGATACAGACAGATGAAAAACACACTGCTTTCCTACTACACTTTGTAGATCAACTGCCTTTCAGCTAGGTTGATAAACATGCTTGTTCCTGCTTTCTTACAATTCCTTAGCTCTGTACTATTCAGGGGAAAGGCCAGCAAACAGCTCTCTCGCTGATTGGGCAATTAACTTTGCAATGTTTCTGTTCAAATTGAGCAGAGACTCTTGTCCCAGACTGCAGGAGCAAGTGAAAAACAAGGCCTGAATTACCATCTTTCTCTCTCTCTCTCTGATCACTTCTGTTAAAGAAAGAAGGAAAACACATTAGGATCATCTCACATCTTCTCCAAATGAGATCCATCCTTCAGAGAATCTCATTTAGAGAAGATGTGAGACAAGCCT
Organism: Rhinatrema bivittatum; assembly: GCF_901001135.1. Lineage (NCBI taxonomy): Eukaryota > Metazoa > Chordata > Amphibia > Gymnophiona > Rhinatrematidae > Rhinatrema > Rhinatrema bivittatum. The sequence continues at coordinate 655,332,266 of NC_042615.1, read as the reverse complement.
TATTCCAATGCTTTTTTCAGTTAAATTCATATTACATTTTCCCCTCAAGAAGCTTTTGTACAAAACATTGGCTAATGCTAGGACTTCATTAGGTTGATAAAAAAACAGGCTTTTTATGTGCTGATAAAAAAAATAAAAAAACATTACAAAATGAATGATTGAGAAGACTGGATGATCGGTCGGCTTCCTGGCACCTTGCTATTATTACTCATTAGTAGTTTTGAGTCTTAGGATAACATCTTATCTGTGGAAATGGTGGCCTGCCCCCCTCCTGATGTGGCCCACAGTGATTGGGCAAGCGTTGTCACTAACGGGGATATTGGTGTGCATCCCCCCTCCCACGGGTGGCACTTCCTCTGCCCTGTCATCCTTCTTCCCCTCCCTCCCACGCATCAGTTGGGCTTGCCTGGCCGCTCACCAGCGGCAGGGGGAGTCGGGGGTCCCCCATGCTTACCCCAAGCTCTGGTCGCTGTCATGGGCTTGAGGGGAGTGGCATTCTTTGGGGCTGCACACCGGTCCCTTCCCCCCACCCCCTGTCGCGTGGTCCAGTGTCATGGTGGCCGCTTTGCTTAGAATGGGGCATGCCGGTGGATCTCCCTGCAGCCCGTGTAGCAATGCAATGATGCTGGCACTTCCAGGGAGCAAAGGGATTGATGGGACCAACTGCGTCGGGGTGGGACATCAGAGGGTTTAAAACTCAGGCGGCGGTGGTGATCGTCCCTTTTGCAATCGCCGCCTCCATTCAGCTTCTCGCATCCCGCCCACCCTGCCCTTCACAAGCTGCAAGATCATTATAGATAAGCACATGTGTAGTAGCATAGATGATACTTGTATTAGAGATAAGTCTCTTTGGTCTCAGCGGGTGTCTGAGCCTCAAAAGGCGGGGAGAATCATGTCAGACCAGCTTTCTAGGAGCATGTAGGTAAGCTAGGGCTTGGTAATCCACCGGCAAGGCCTTGCGAGACTCAGCAGGCCTTGGAAGTCCTGCCTAATTGCTGGGCGTGGGGCAGTGAATAGTGCAAACGGTAGTCCAGGGCTTGTGGCCCTGGTAGTGGCTGCAAAAGATGGGACAAGAGACTCTGGCTGGTCCGGCACAGTTTGGGGGAGGGGGGGTGAATAGTCAGCAGGGGTGGGGAAAAAAGGGGGCGTTTGTTGAGGCTCAGCACCTGGTTTACAGTTTTCCTTCTGTTGTTAAGTTAATAAAGCTGCAGCAATACATTTCCAAAGTGAATTCTGTGCCCGCTCTCGTCTTCGTGTCTCCTTGTCTCCTGGGGCTAGATGGGGTCTGTGTTCGGGGGCAGGAGAGGCATTCATGGCGCCCCCGGCTACTGTTCCCTTTCTTTTTATGTGATTGTTTTAGAACACATGATAGTGCTATTTCAATGGCTGAATATACAGGTTACTAGTCAGAATCTGATTCTTGAATGTGCTTAGCGTTCCTTCATAATTGTTCTTTTAAATTCTTTATTCTGCTGCTCCAGTTCCTCTTTAGATTTCTGTTAACCAAGAAATAACCTCCAAAGGTCTATGATATTGTATAAGATAAGTAACCAAGACCAGCAGAGAGCATAGACTAATCTGATTACGTCCAATGACTTTTAGCTTACATTTAGATAAGAATAATACTGAATAAAAATTATCAAATCAGTACTTGTAGGAATTGAATTACTACAATATTTACTTATGTTCTTGCAGAATTTGTTTCTTATTCATGAATAGCGATCAACAAAGTTCAATACAGCAGTGGTTCTAAACCCAACTAGACAGGTTTTCAGGATATCCACAATGAATTTGCATAAGATAGATTTCCATACATTGGAGGCAGTGCACGCACATCTCTGTCATACATATTCATTGTGGGTATGGAAGAATTAGTTCTGGCACAGTTTTCTAGGCCTTGTGCTAGCTGGATTTTGCCAGTCTAAAATTTTTATGTTCTAGGCAACTGCCTGGTATGTCTAATGGAAACATTGGCTCTGGCTTTGGGGCAGTGGGCCAGCACAGCTTCAAAGACTGCCACAGATAAAAAAAAATAAAAAAAAATGTGTGGCTGTGGGATCCCTTATTCTCCCGCCCACCCCTACAATGTTATACAAAAAGCTCTGCCTCAGCCCACCCCCAATCCTACCTCCCATCTCATCTCCAGATATTTAAGCGAAAGACTGTAGCTTATGTAACACTGCTGCCTCCTGGCTTGGGAGGTTTGGGCGGCACCAGGTGGGACAGTAGGGTGGAGATCGGGGCCAGTAGCCAGGGCTGACTCCTGGCTTACTGGCGCCCTGTGCGAAAACTGAAATTGGCATTCACAGCAATTCCACCAACAAAAAAACACAAGTGTACCCAGAGCCAGCTCTAAGGCAAGTGGCACTCGGGGTGAAAATTGTTGATGGTGCTCCCTCTCCCCCAGCCAACCGATCCCTGCTCCTTGGGTGCAAAGGTTAAGGAAGTCAAACTGGGATGTGGGGGAAGGGCAAACCCCCCCCACCCCCAGATTGACATGGATTAGTGACAGTGGGCACTAGGGGGCATTCCATGAAGTTAGCAAGTAGCACATTTAAGACTAATTGGAGAAAATTCTTTTTCACTCAACGCACAATTAAGCTCTGGAATTTGTTGCCAGAGAATGTGGTTAGTGCAGTTAGTGTAGCTGGGTTCAAAAAAGGTTTGGATAAGTTCTTGGAGGAGAAGTCCATTAACTGCTATTAATCAAGTTTACTTAGGGAATAGCCACTGCTATTAATTGCATCAGCAGTATTGGATCTTCTTAGTGTTTGGGTAATTGCCAGGTTCTTGTGGCCTGGTTTGGCCTCTGTTGGAAACAGGATGCTGGGCTTTATGGACCCTTGGTCTGACCCAGCATGGCAATTTCTTATGTTCTTCTACTCCACACCTTTATTTTTAAACTAAAATAAAGGTGTCCGAAACTCTCTTACAAATACTCTCATCTCTGATTCTTGCTCAAGATTCAACACTACGCACTCTCTCTTTTGACCTCCATTTATTAATGCCATACAGGTCTTGGTTGAAGTTTTGAATACATACCATATATACTTGTGTATAAGTTGATCTTGTGTATAAGTCGAGGGTATTTTGGGGCGAAAAAATTAAGAAAGTTGATATAACCCGTGGTTAAATCAAGGGTAAAACGTAGTGGGCTTATGAAATCAAGGTGAAATCATAATAAGAAACATTTTCATTTAACAACTTTAGAAAATCTCTTATTTATTTATCAAATGAATAATACAGTGTCTCATTCCATCAAAGTCCGATTCCTCATTGTCAGAATGTTCGTATAAACAGTGGAACTGTTCACTGGTGATGTCATCGCATAAACTTTGCTTCGCTATCGCCATCTGTTGAATCATTATCTGATGCCTTATTCGTCTTTGTCTTCATAGATGGCATTATCTTCTGATCTATCCACAGCATTGTTAATGCCGCATTTCAAGAATGAGATCTTGACCATTTCTGGTGGAACTGAATCCCAGGTGTCCTTTACCCATTCAGTACCAAATCAATATCTGATTTCATCAGGTTCCCTCCTTTCGTTAACTTTGCTTGACCAGAACACATTTATTGTTGTCACATATGGCACAACTGGTCCTTAAAGGGCTCGTTGAGACAAACATCTAATGGCTGAAGCATTGATGTCGGACTTCCTGGAATCACTGCTAAAGTGGTTGCCATTTTCATTTGCATCATCCTTCACATCCTCTGTTATATGTGCGTGGAACATATCCCAACCCAATAGCTAAGGGCGTTCTCTTAGTCTCATACCTGGTGCCTACTCCACACATCGCACAGCCACAATTTTGTTCCCTCCTCAACCATCCAGCTTTTAGGGTGAACATTAACAGTTACGCCTGCTGTAATTTTTAGCTTCTTGGGCATCATTTTCCTCTTCAATATTGCCACCGGATGAAGTTTTGTGCCATCTGCCAGGCAAGACAGGACTACCATGAAATGGGTCTTTTTCAGGTATGGAAAGACATGGACCGAGCGACGTCTGAGGTAGGCAGCCACCACAGCCAAGCATTTTGGAAAGACACGTGGGGCTGATGCCAGCCCAAAGGGCAGCACTTTGTACTGAAAGTGTGCTGTCCCCACCAGAAAACGGAGGTATTTCCTGTGGTTGGGGATAATTGCAATATGGGCGTAAGCAGAACCAGTCTCCTCTTCAAAGGAGTGGGATCAGTGTGCCCAGAGAAATCATTTTGATCTTTTCTCTTATGATAAATCGGTTTAACGCCCTGAGGTCGAGAATGGGGCGCAAGCTGCCATTTCTCTTCGGAATGAGGAAATACCTCTAGTAGAAGCCATGGCCCTGCTGCTCACGGGGGACCAGTTCTACCGCATCCGCTGCTAGAAGGGCGGGAAGTTCAGATTGAAGGATAACCTGCTGGGTGAGCAAACCTCATGATGGACACGGGGGAGCGGTTTCTGGGAGCCTGCTGAAGTTCAGGCAGTAGCCCTGGTAATCAATGGAGAGGACCCAACATTCAAAAGTATGGAGGGTTCATGTTGAAAAATATATGGTGACCATAAAATGTATATGAAAATATTCTATTACCTTTGGATACAGTTTCGTGGGTGACGCTGAAGAATTGATGGCGGTTTCTATTGCTGGTAAAGAGATTGTATCACAGTGCACTTTGAAGATACTACTGCAAGGGAGAAACGGGTTCTCCCATTGTTTGAATAACTGTGTGATTTGAAGAAGCTATAACTTTGACGCAATGATTATAACATCACCAAATTGACGTTGTGATGCAATTATAGCGTTAAGAAAAGAAAATATTGAAACGATTGAGCAGAGGATCATTCAAGCAAGGGCTGTTGCCCCAAAAAAAAGTGTGTAGTGAATTAGATTTGAGAAAGTTGAGATTAAAGTGTTTAGGGGGTTTAAAGGAATAGATGGGGTTTGAATGTTGGTTTGTGTGATGGGGTATGAGTCAGGATGAATGAATTTGTGGAAGTTGTTTTTAAATGAATTAATGTTTATTGAAGGTATATTTATACAGTTTAGAAAGTAAAACATGAAATGGTTAATGAAAAATAAAGATTAGATGACAAATGTAAAAATGTGTTATTGAGTGAGCATAAACAGAGGCCTTGTCTTTAACATAGTTTGTGTCAAACTTCTTGTATACAAAGAAATCATATGGGAATATATATTATAGACACCTGCTGAGTACTACATTCACTTCTGAACTCCATACCAACTAAAAGCTTTCAGGTGGGTCTTTGGCTACTCCTCTTTTTACTTTAGTTTAGTCTTCTATTTCTTCTTTGGTATCCTCTTCTTTCTGGCTCTTCAATTGTCTGTTAGGATTTGTCAAGCTTTCTGCAGAAAGGGGAGCTTCATCACATTCCATCCACTGTTCAATGTGCTCAAGAAAGCCAGATTTCAGTGTCGTTATATGCCCTTAATATAGTCAATTAATTTTGTCCCAAGCTCTAGCAATATACCATATGATTGTTTTTAATGTAGAAGTTGTATATATATTCTTCATACAACCATCATGTTCATAAAGCTTTCTCATGAAGTCTTTCCTACAGTGGTGATTAAAGTTATGAATTACTCCTTCCATAAGAAGCACTGGTGCATATCTCCCAGCCAAGGATAGTCATGGCAATGATGGGACTAAGTACACTGGGAGATGTCTGCCATCCTTTCTCTGAAGATTTTGTCATAATTTAGCCACTTACAGACTTTTTAATTAATGTGCAATACATGATGGATTTTATAAACCTTTGATGGTCTTGGGTCTGGGAATTTGCTGCTAAGACAAAGTCTATCAAGGAAAGGGAAGGGGAGTAGTTGAGTTTGATGACTGAATGCAGAGGTGAGCATTTTTGACTTTATTTGGTTGTGCTATTTGGTTGTGCTAGTGTTTCAGGTGGTTAAATAAATATAATTTATATTGTATTTGTTTATAATGCTTTGCTTGTTTGGATGGCCTATTAATGTTCAGGAAGCCAGTTTAGAAGAAATGTGTGGCACCGATCAACATTCACAAGCACTACATATAACCGAGCAACCGTGCCGTGTCATCCATCCATCACTGGCAGGTGTGGGGAGAGGGGGTCATAATAAGGGGAGATAGAGCTGATATATAGACAGCATCAGCCTGCATGGACCTCTTGCAGGCATCTTATGGTTCTAGGGTCTACCAGGCTCGGTGCTACTGTCTCCCAGTGACCTGTGAAAGCATCCTGGGGCTGCAAGCCCATTGGCTGCCAGTTCCTGGCAAGGGTGGAAAGCCAGGAGGAGGCTAGGCAGGGGCACTAGCTGGCTTAGCCTCTTTTTCTTTCCTCACCAAGGATGACTAACTAAGCTGCTGATCAATGCAGTTGGCTCAGCAAAACAAAAAAAAAAACGTCAGCCACTTAAAAGGCCAGTGCTGCAGGCTCTGACAGAACTCTATAGGGTGCTGCTGCTCTCTACTGACTGAACCCTTCTCCTGGGGGTCAACTGGATTTTCCCCTATTAAAGGGACAATGCATATCAGAGATTCCTTTGGTCTTCATCTCCTGGCTCCATCTCAGGCTACCAGCTACTGCTGAAGATAAGTCCTGCTTTCTCTGCTACATATTTGGCTCTGGAGCACTGGTAGCAGCACCAGTTTACGTGTCACACAGAATAGCTGCCGCCATCCAAGGAATAGTAGCACAAGTGGAGCAAGCTGAAGAGGTGTGAAAATGCACCACCAAGGCAGCCTAGGACAGCATATGAGACAGGGCTAGGGTCCGCTGAGGATGTAGGGCAGGATCCTGAGGCTCCCTCACCAACCATGGAAATGGTTAGAATTGCAGCTGAAGCAGGGACAGGACCGAGGAACAGAGCCCTTCTAACATGGGTGACAACCCTGGGGAGGCTGGAATGGACCATCATGGACATGCCCCAAAGCAAAAAGAGACAGAGAAAGGGGAAGAGAACATGGTTTTGGCACTGTCTCCCATCCTCTGATAGGGCTTGTGGTTGAGCATTATTGGATGCCAGAGGAGCAGGTAGAATGGTGGCAGTCATCAGCTGCGGGTTGGTGTCCCCCTGAGCCATGTGCTGCTCCTCCTTTGGCAGGGGTCACTCCTGGCCATACCCTGGTCATGGTCTGTGTTATGATAGTACCAAGTGCCTCTGCCTTTAGAAGGTGTTAGTGCATTGCCTCCCTCGAATCCTAGAAAGGTGGATGGCAGTAGAGCAGAACTAGTAGCACTTCCAACAGTGGAGCAGCTGGTTGCTCAAGCATCACAACTGCAAAAGCAGACAGTGACATTTATAGGGTGTCCTCCCAGCAACCAGTCCAACCAGTGTGGCCAACATTATCAGCAGCAGAGGGCAAGTTTGGTAATCGGGGTGGGACGGTAGTCAGTGCTAGTACTGAGAGAGTGAGGGATAAAAGGTCTAATAAAAAGTGCAGGTGTAGGAACTGGAGGAGTTCATCCACCTCCAAATCTTCTAGTATCAGCAGCAGGGTTTCCAGCTCGTCATGTTTGGGAGTCCTCTGCAATTGTGGAAATGACAATGGCACAGGTGGCTGCTATACTAGGACTTCTGGCTCAAGAGGTCACTAAGTAATTGTGGAACGGTATACCATATTAACTGCATCATTATATTAGGCACTGACAATACATGAATATCTTATCCCTGCTAGAGGGTCGTAAGAAGCAGGGGGGGGGGGGGGAACAAAAGAAGATAAGAGCCATGAGCCTGAACAGAAAGCTAACGTGCAATATATTTAATTGGGCACAGTCTTTTGCCAGATTTATTACTATCACTACTAAGGCTGATCCCTCAAAGACTTATACACTGTGGTCATATCTAATTATGTCTACCAATGCACATGGAATGTTCAAAGGTTTCGCTTGGCTGAATTATGACAAAGTCTTCAGAGAAAGGATGGCAGACATCCTGAAAATATCTTATGAATCCCATAATGTGAATTTGTGGCACACAAACATGACTTCCAGGATATCAACAGGGCAAGGACAGAACTGCCCCCTCTGGGAACCTACCAGCAGCAACAATCAGGCAAGAGGAACTCCTGCTTAACTAGAAGTATGTGATTGTGGTTCAGCTGAGATGGGAGGTCAACCAGGAATTGAAAATACAAGCATATTGCACCTCTTGTGCAATCAATCATCCCACCAATAGGTGTTCCAGAAAAGTGGCAACTGGCTGCCCAGTTGAGGGACTTAAATAACTTACCACTCTTAGACTTAGCTCCCACGTTTGTGCGCTTACAACGGATGGAAAATATCTTGTCTGCTTATCTTAATAAGAAGGTGGCAGCTACTCAGCTATCAATTTCAAAAATGGTTTCAGGATACTTTGTGAAGTCCCTCGGCCTCATACATAGTACCAAATGTGCCTTCTGCCCACCACAATGCCAGTAATTTCAGCCAAATTGTTCACTGAGATCAGTATGGTGTTGCAACCATCGTGGCTCGACGGCTTCACTCCGCCTACCTTTCTTTTTCTGCGATTCCTCCTGCTCCCTGTGGACATCTGGCTGCTGTGGCATCTGCCCGTCGTCCTCTCCGGCATCCCCGGACCGACTTGGGCGCTGCCTCCCGCCATGCTCCTCAGGAAGCTTAGGGCGCTTGCGCCGCGCGGTCCTCATTCTTATTTCCTCTATGGCGCGAACCTCAGGAGCGTCCCCCTGTGATGACATCACGCTGCCCGGATATTTAAGCCTGTTGTTTATTGCTAGCCTTTGAGTTAGCAAGGGATTTCCTACAGATGGGATTCGCTCTCCGTACCCAGCTACTCTGCCTCCAACTACTATTTGGACTCTTTGCTGTTAACGAGGTACCCGCTCCTCGGGGGCCCCTCTGCTTCTTTCAGGTCGCTATCAGGAACCGGTACTCACTCCTCGAGGGCCCATGTTCCCTGACTCGCTGCCTGTGTCCATCTCCTCTTCTACTTGGAAGAATTTGCTACAGACACCATCTGTGAGTACTACTACCATCTACTCCTCAGAGCTATTTCCCTGGAACACAGGTACTTGTTCCTTGAGGGCCTGCCTCCGTTCCAGCACCAGTGCCATCTTCCACGGAGAACTGCTGCGTGAGTACTTGCCAACGAGTCTCTGTGCCCAGGGATCTGGTACTCGCTCCTCGAGGACCAGCTCTCCCTATCTCAGGGCTTCTCCATACTGGGGACACTGTGAATATTTCAGTGTACTCATTTTCTCAGTTCTTCTTCCTACAGCACTGCTACCGGAGAAGCCGCTGTTCCAGCACCCTGAGGAATACTAGCCCAGCCGGGCTCCATCTTCTACTCACTACCGCCACCTCTGGTGGCTTCATAATCTGTCTAATAAAAGATATAATCTGTGTTTGTGTGTTCGGAGCTCAGCCTGACCTGTTGCCCCTCACGGAACTTCCCCCCGTGGGCGTGGTCAACCGCCAAAGTGTCCAAGGGTCCACCCAAACCCTACAAAACATAACGTATGGGGCATACTGCAGGACCTTTTCACTTTAGACAATTTTGCCACATGAATGTATCCTGGCAGTTGTGCCTAGGAAAGAGCCAGCGGGTTTAGGTTGATTCCCAGTCTCTCCCATCCTTAAGGGTCATTAGTGAGTAACTACACACCCTAGGAATGGTGCTTTGTGCAATATGCCTGATTTGATAGAATATTGGACATGCTCAGATAGTGCAGATGGACATAGAGTTGGTGTTTCAGCTGTTGCCAATCCACCCCAATAGCCTCCCGCTGCTGGGATTCCGGTTTAAGGGTGCTTTCTATTTTGACAAGTACATGCCAATGGGATGCTCCATAGCAGGCATTTAGTTTGAGATGTTTAGCACCTTCCTACATTAAGAGACTATCAGATCTTCTGGGTACTCTAATAGTATTCATTACCTGGAGGACTTTTTATTTGTGTGACCTGATGCATCCCACCATGTGCTGACCTATTCCAAAAATTCCAGGAAATAGCCATAGGAATATCAAACTCAAAGGTTAACAACAAATTCCAGGTCTTGGTTAGTTGCTTCATGTTTCTAGGTTATTATGCTCAATTCCAGAACAATGGTATTTAGCCTGCTGCAGGACAAGCTGGTAAAACTGTCCTGCTTGGTATGCAAGACCTGGGTTACAAAGGCCACCTTGTGCCAGCTGTGGTCTCTCACTGGAACTCTTGTATTTGCTTGTCGTGACATACCCATGGGGTATATGTTCTTGCACAGGTTGATGCTTACAGTTACTGAGGTGACCCAGAATCATCACGGGATTTAGGTAGCTACTCAGATGGAGGAGTATCTGGCCATATGGGATACATTTCTCTCAAGAGTTCAATGGGGCATCTGTGTGGATGCCTCATGTTCTCACCTGTGTATACCCCACATAATAGTAGTCTAGCAGACCATATCATATACTAATAAAGCTTCATTTGCTTGATATATATATTGATACAAATATCTTGGGATGTTCAATAGTTTCTTTCATTTTGGCTTAAAAAACAGAATGCATGTTTTTTTTTTATATGCGTATATTATCCGGTATTTCTGCGTCTACTATAGTGCCCAAGATACATGCATAATGTAAAACCAAGTATAACCCGCATCCTTGTTTACCCCGTATCAATGACTGCTTGAATGTAAAAACCTGTATACCCCACAGGTTATATGCGTGAAAATACGATATCTGGTAGAGGAGTGCACTGTCTTTGTTAAGCGCTTGGGGGTTTCCAGGGACATTATATATTCTCACCTAACAGACCTAGCTAGCCTTTTTCTCCAGGCGCAAACTCAGCCAATCCCTTTCTGAATTTCCTAGCTAAAAGAATAATGGCAGGTTAGGCATGGGAGATGGGCATCAGTCCAAGTACCCATAAGCTGGTCATCCACGGTTGCTTGATGTCCCTTTGGTAATTTCTACTGTCCGTAGCTTCTTCCTCTTTTCAGGTGGCCTTTTTATTAGCATTCTTTGCTACATTAAGAGTGGGCAAGTTGCAGCCTCTACCTATAAGAGGGGAAATACATCCAGCTTGATAGCTGCAGACGTATGTTGGTGGGGGGGGGCCCAAATTATTGCTCTGCATACAGCAGTCCAAGTTAGACCAGCTAGGCAATGAACAGAGGATTTCACTTACAGAAGTCCCTTGCCTGGACATTTGCCCAATTTTGAATGTAAAAACATACCTGTTTATGGGTCCCAAAGGCAGATAACATGTCCTGGTGCATGCTGATGGTTCCCTTCTAAATAGTTTCAATTTATAGCAGTCCTTAAGCAGTCCCTTCAGACTGCAGATCTGAGTGTAAGGAAGTATAGCATACACTCCATCAGGAAAGAGGTTGCATCTAGAATGTTGACCTTGAGCCTGTCGACAGGCATCATTCACATGCAATAAACTCCCCAGTATATACAATCTATTAATTGAATGATATTACCATATACCTGTGAAATGTACAAACTTTTTTATAATGCTCAAACTGGCCAAAAAACCTTTTTTAGGATTAAGGTGGTAGTTTCATATATTATGAAGTGGGTACCATCCAGGTTACCTCACTATTGTTTTTTGTATAATCATAAACGAATCACCTCCGTCCTGTATTTTATATATAAATGGTGTAAACTCTGGTAATAAAATTCATTTGTTCATTTTTTCATTCTTTTGTGTATTGATACATCTCATATTGTGCAACAAATGCATAAAAAAGAGCTCATGATGTGCAAGGCCTGAACCGAAACACGCCCTCCCAGCCAATCAAGGCATGGCGCGGACACGTCAGGACGGACAGGATAAGCAGAGTTCATATCAAGACGGAGGCAGGTTCAAGAGGCTCCGAAGATCTGGATAGATTCAGGGTTAGGAGAGGAGTTCAGGATCCAGGGACTCGGAGACCCTCACTCAGCGTGGAGCTCGAGCGGACTCTGAGTATGGTCCTGAGGCTAAAAGCTCGAAGAGGACACTCGGAGTGAGGACAATAAAAACCGGATTCTTCTGGAGGTTTACACTGCCAAGACAAAGAGCATCTGAAGTTCCAGAGATCTGAAGAACAAAACATCAACAGATCTCACAAGATGAACGATGAAGACATCAGGATGACTGGAACTGACGAGTGAAGGGTCAGACAAGAGACCAAGGTGAAGATGAAGATGAGACATGGAATTCCAACGAAGAACATGGAACGGAGTGCCTAGGAGAAGCTGAATTGCAGAGAAGTCCAACGGTGGACTGGCTCCTTGCGAAAGCAAGGAAGGAGTGAAGCCAGGCACTTTTTATAGGGCTGAAGAGGAGACTCCCATGATGACGTCAGAAGAGGACCATTCCCTCGCTGTCCCTTTAAGAAGGGACCTAAGGAAGGAGTGGGCAGGAACCTGGAGAGCGGAGTCCCTGCCGCTGAGAATGCAGGAGCTGGAGCTAGGCCTCAGGGCAGGTCCCGACATGAGAGGCGGCTTCCCTGCCGCGGAGGGTGGACCGAGGATGGCTCTACATCGCAGGCAACACCGGTATCTGTGGCATCCAGGCCGTGAAGATGCAGAAGAGATCCGCGGCTCCTGCCGCGAAGGGGGAGCGGCTTCAGCCGCCCGAAGGTTCCAAGACGGCCCGGCTGATGTAGGGAAGGTGTCGGTGGCTTCCTGCCGCAAGGACAGCACCAGGGCGGCTCCAGCTGCTGAAGATCATGTTGGCGGTCTCCTGACCACATGGAACCATGGCGGCAAAGCCCATCGTGCAGCAGCTGACGATGGGCGGTCTCCGGACCACATGGAATGCAGCAGCACGGCTCCAGCCGCGCGAAGAGAGCGTCGACGGCCCTGGGCTGCAGGAAGAGCTGTAAAAGGGAGGTGAGAGGCTGCCCGTGGCACAAGCCAGGGCAGGATCATAACATCAAGGATGTCGATATTCATTGGTATAGCTTGGAGGAAGGTTATACAAAAATTTTAATGTGTTTGAATACCCCTTGGGCATTGCCAGGTTTATCATTATTAAGTGGAAACGGTTTGACACCATCAAGACACTGCTACAATCATACCATCCTTCCAAAGTCACTAGCCAAGGGTTAAGGAAACTGCTGCAGAAGATCACTGTAAGGCTGGCTGAGACACAGGAAAATGCTGACTGGTCAACTATTTCAAGATTATTTATGACCTGTATGAAAGGATGAAAAGAGGAAGCCACTGCTGAAGAAAAACTATATGATGTGCCGCAAAGCGTTTGCAAAGAAACACTTAAGGGACACTGCACTTATGTGGCAGAAGATTTTATGGTCTAATGAGACCAAAGTGGAACTTTTTGGTCTCCATGCTAAGTGATATTTGTGGCATAAAACAAACACAGCACATCACTTTGCTAACACCGTCCCATCAATAAAGCATGATGGTGGCAGCATATTGTTATGGGTATGCTTTATAGCAATGGGGACAGGGAGGCTTCTTAAGATCAAGGGAAAGAAGGTGCAAAGTACAGGAAGATCCTGGAGGAAAACCTGTTCTAGCCTGCCATAGATCTGGAGCTGGGGAAAATATTCACCTTTCAGCAGGTCAATGATCCGAAGCACAAAGCAAACGCAATAATGGAGCGGTTCTGCAAGAAGAAAGTGAATGTCCTCAAGTGACCCTCATCAAAACTCTTTCATGATGAAAAGGCAGAGTATGTTGTATAGATCAGTGAAACCAATTCCTACTTTAATACATTTTGATTTCATTTTGTTTTATAGCAGAATGGGAAAAATGTACAAAGATGTGAAGACTTTTACAAAGCACTGTATGTACATACATGCAAAGGGCTCAACTATACTGTATAGTCTAGATGCCCTTGTCAAGATTAAATGAAGAAAGCTGCAGCCTTTAATATTTTCCACTCGAAATATGTATCTCTGGGTTTTTGATACAATGTAGGCAAGGCCAAGACACGTTACAGCTGTTCCAGTTACTACAACTAAATAAAATAAAGTTTTCTTTATAACTATCTACATTATTAAAAGGAGAATTGTGGGTTATTGCTCAAACTATATTCCTATTTAGACCTCCAACATCAGAATGTAAAGCTTATAGGGGCTGATGTAATAAGCAGCACTAAAGCTTCCGCGAGTTTGTGCGCTCATGATGTGCGCTGTTTTCCACACAAAGACTATATAGGTATGGAATAAGGGTTTTGGTGCAGAAAATACAAGCCCGCGGCTGATTTTGTGCGAATAGATGCAAATAACATGTAAAGGATGAAATTATCTATTCACAGGCAACACAGGGAACCACGCTAGCAGGGAGAAATGCTAATGCGGGTTTTTTAATGTGAGTTTTTTAGTGCCATGGTCAGGACCCGAGTTAAGTGACAGCACCAAATTGGGGGCCATTTTATTCCATTGCTTGCATCAGTGTGGTATGGTTATGGATTACATGGTTTGCATTCATTTGTTCCTGATGCTGTTGTATATCCTGCAGGTCTGCCAAAGGATTACAGCAGTAGAAGTTGTGGCCTGGGACAGGTCAGTGCAGGAGAGAAAGGGACAGGAGGGAACAGGCAGAGAGGAGGGATCGAGAGGAGCAGGTTGTTCTGGCTGAAGAAGTACACAGAAGGGCTCAGAGGTAGCGGATATTCTGTCTCAGGACCATGCTGCTGGGAATTCAACTACCTAATTGCCGCACATAGGTCCTGGATTGCAGCATTGATGTTTTCATATAATCTTGTTTCTTGCTATCTAGCCTGCGTTTGAATCCTTTTTTATAATTTATGCACCTGCTTAATCTCTGACTGGAAAGCCCTCATCCTGTTGTCAAAGTGCCCTGTATCTGCTTTTGACTAGCAATGAGTTCTGCTGACAAAAATGTGTCCATGGAGGTGTGTGGATTTTCAAAATTTTGCCCCTCCTCATGTCCAGCAGAGGCCCCTTCAGCAGCAGGGGACTTGCCATCCCCAGAGTTCGGTGATGTCTCCACCCATGTTAGATTGAGTTCAATGTTATCATTCCCCTCTTGCGAGGAATCCATGGACTCACTGAAAAGCATTAGTGATGCATCCTGCAACTTTTCTGCTGCATTTGTATAATTTCTGCCTCTATTCCTGTCTCCTCTACCACATGAACCATTGCAGCAGGCTCCCACATATCTACACTACGCCCACAGCCTCCATCTGCAGCCTCAGTGTCAGTCCCTCCTGTAAGGACCCTTGTTATGAAGTTCCTTACCAGCTTATCTATCTATGTTTGCTGTATACTGCATGGTAGCCCCCTTCCTGTCTTGCGCTTGGATGTTTCTATCTGGGCCACGGAGAAATTACTACTCACCTAATAATTTCCTTTTCTTTAATGAAAACAGGTTAATCCACACCAATGGGTTATGCACAATTTCTATAGCAGGTGTGATTTTGTGGAATACCTTACCCTTCAAACTCAGAACACAGAAAGATATAAAAATGTTTAAGAAAAGTTTAAAAACACTACTGTTTAAACAGGCATATGGTCTAACAAATACTTAACCACCAGTTAATTTGGACTTTTTAGTTAAATTACTCTTATTTAGATTAATAAAAGAACTAGACAGTGATGCTATACCAAACATACTTTTTGATTTAACCTGTGTTTAAAACTTATCATGCTCTGCTATTTTATCTTAATTTTCCATTATTCTGATATTAATCATGTTATTTTCTGTTATTTTAAAGTTAATATTAGATTTTATACTACGTTGATTTTAAATTGTTACTGTATTTTAGGTCGTTTGAATGTTTGTAATGTATTTCATTATAGTTTATCTTAACATGTTAAAATTTATTATAGTTTACATTTATTATAGTTTGTTTTTAATATGTTCAGCCCAAGGAATGGGATGTTCACTAATCTCTTAACCGTCTCATATTATTTATATTATTTATATCTTGTTAATTCTGATCTGCCTACTTCCTGGCTACTATAGCCCCCAAGTTCTATGTCCCTGTTATATGTAACTTTGCTTGCTTCGGCCTTCTTGTTTGGTTACACTTGTTAATCCCTAGTTCCATGTAAACCGGCCTGATGTGAATTTTATTCGTGAAGTCCGGTATAGAAATATATATAAAATAAAATAAAATAAAATGTTTAAATGTTATATTTTACACGACCACTATGTACACCGTCTTGATTGCTCGTCAGACCGACGGTGTATATATATATATATATATATATATATATATATATATATATATATATATAAATAGCCTTCTTAATCCAGCGGACTATCATAGCCCATGATGCCAGCCCACCTGTTTACTTGTACCATGGAGTATAAACAGCTGGTCCATCTTCCTGAGAGAACCATTCACATGACCTCGAAACAGGCCAGAGCCGCCACCTACCTTCAAGGAATTAAGGGCCAAATTCTTATACAACCCATCCTACAAAAAACTAAACTGAGCGGGATTTTAACTGAACGAGGATGAACCCCTCTTTCCTCACAAGAAGCCTAAAACAGTCGCCAAACATGAACATAGAATAAGGAAGTGAATAATTGTCGCACTCGAAGCAAGGTGGAAAACACAGCAGTGGACTACCCAAGCTTCAGCAACCGAGCCTTCTCAAGGGCCACACTGTAAGACAAAAATCATGTCAGATCTTCTAGAAGAATAGGACTCTGCTGTAGCAGATTCCTGTGGACCGGTAATTGGAATGGATATTCCACCAGAAGCCTTCGTAGATCTGCATATCACAGCCTCCTGGGCCAATATGGTGCCACCAGAAGTACCAACCCTGTGTGAATCTTGAATCCTCGAATCATTCTGACCAATATGGGCCACGGGAAAAGGCATATAGAAACTTGCTTTCCAGCCACTCTCTGCACAAGGGCATCAATGCCAGAAAACGTCAGATCTCTCCTGCAACTGAAGAAGCGAGGAGCTTCCACATTGCATAATGTCACTAGCAAGCCTAGAAACGGGAGGTCCCAGTGGCCCACTAATAACTAGAATGCTTCACTGTAGCATTCTCTTTCTCCTAGATTCAAACTCTGTCTGCTGAGAAAGTTGGCTCTTACATTGTCTTTGCCTGCATTGTGTGACGCTGAGATCTCCTGAAGAAGTACTTTTGCCCATTCCATGAATTGGGCTATTTCTTGTGATACTTGCTAGCTCTTGGTTCCTCTGTGTCGATCGATGTAAGCCACTGTCGTCACATTGTCTGACATTATTCAGACCGCTCGACCCTGCAAACAACCACCAAATCGCAAGCATGTTAACTAAACAAAACTGGTTTCCAGGCAATTGATGCTCCAGAGGTACTCCTCTTTACCTCAGCACCTCTGCACTCCCAAATCCTGACAGTAAGCCTCCCAATCCTGAAGGCTCATATCCGTCGTGCGTAGCAGCCAGTCCAGTGTTCGTAGGGGAACGCTCCTCATTAGATGATCCACTTGCAACCACCATTGCAGTCAGATATTGAGCTCCACCGGCAACTGAAATTGTATCAAGCAGTTCTGAGACTGCGGACTCCAACACATAAGCAGTATGCGCCGAAGGGGAAGTAAATGTGCCCTTGCCCATGGAATGACCCTTTGGGTAGCTGCCATCAACATGCACACCTGTAGATAAGACCACGCTGCCGGGCATATTGCTTCTGTCAATAGTCGCACCTGCACCATCAGTTCTGAATGTGGACCCCTGACATGGACACCTGTCTTGCTTCATGTCGAAAATGAACACCTAGATACTCCAGTGTCTGGGATGGCTGCAGATTGCTCTTAGCCAAGTTCACCACCCAACCTGGTTCCTGCAGCAAGGAGTTCATCTTGCGTGGGGCCGGAAAATTCTCTTTCATAGCTCTTGGTCCAAATTAGCCAGTAGACGAAGTATGGGTGGATCAGCATGCTATCTTTTCTCAACACCGTTGCTATCAGCACCATGACCTTTGAGAAGGTTCTGGACACACAGAGTTCAAACCGAGGAGTAGTGTTCAAAAAGTGATAATGTCACCCCAAAACAGCGAAACACTGAAAACCGATGATACTCCAGCCAGATGGGAATATGCAGATACTCCTCTGACAAACTAAAGACTTAATAAACTCCCCCAACTATACTGCTATTATCAGCGAGCATAAGATTTCCATTCGGGAAACGAATCACTTGCAAAAACTGATCGACTCCCTAGAGATCCAAGATGGGGCAAAGGAATATTGGCCCAAATTATCTTGAGTCGTGGGCCCTGGATCACAGCCCGCAAGCTGAGGAGTCCTGACAACGTACACTCCACTACCTGTCTCTTCTGTGGAGAGCTGCAGGGAGACACTACAAAAACATCCCAAGGAACGCTGAGAAACTCCAGAACATAGCCATCTCTTATCACTTTTAGGCCCCACTGGTCAGATGTGATCTTGATCCACCTCCAATAAAGGAGAGACAGTCAACCTCCCCCCACCTCCTGTTCTTGGCAGTGGGTTGGCACACCCTCATTGAGGGGTTCAGGGGAACTCCGCCACTTGAGCTCGTGCCCCAACTGAGCTGCCTGGAACGAAGGACTGAACCTGCTCAAAGGTCAAGTCCTATATAAAGTTGTTCCTCTGCAGGGTCGAAAACATCTGAAACCCCCCAGCATGACGTATCATGCCGAATAAGCATGACACCTGCTTTTAATTCTCTGGTAACCGAAGAATCTGGGACTCATCCCACTTATTTTATTTTTTTTCTAACTCCCAAACCAGAGTGATCCTTAAAAGGCTATTTTGAGAGAGTAGGCTTTGGATTGTCTCAGCATCAATTCATCAGCCATAGCTGATGCACAACCCTGCTCAGCTTCCGAGATCAAATGAGATTGGGCTCATCCAGGGTGGAGAGGCTGTAGGGCACTGACCTGAATTCAAATCAGACTCCAACTTCCTGAGAGCAAAGCAGAGCATTCCACCAGGGAGCAACAAGAGGTCATCTACAATTCATTGCCACTGCCTGGAGGCCTGCTTAAGGATAGCCTCAATTCTCCTATCCTGCGCCTCTCCTTCAAGTCGTTCACCCTTCCACAGGGATAGTTGCCTGCTTGCTGACAGCACACACACCAGTGCACCCACTTTCAGAAAGCACAACTGCTCTCTCTCTGCTGGATCCAGGGGGTACAGAGCTAACAAGGCTTGTCCCCCTGTAAAAACAGCATCAGAGGCGCCCCATTCAAGATCAATCAGTTTTTGAATAGCATCCATAACGCTTCACATAAGGCATCTAAATGGATTCTTGCTTGGCTTCAGCACCCGGCACCACCAGCATCTTCAGTGCCAGGTTGAGCCGAGCCAGCAACCTACCTCTATGAAAGAAATGCAACATTGCGTAAGATTTCCAACCCTGGAGGAATTTCCCATCCTCCAAGGAGAAAGAGCCGCTTTCAGCATCAGTGCCACCTAGGTCCCTATCAGCATGAGCTGCGGCAGGTGTAGACACACTCCGACGCTTACCTTCAGCAACAAGTGTGCGGGATCTGCAGACTGCGATCCTGAACGCTTAGGCCTATCATGACGACCACTGAGCAAAAACCTGCAAGCGTGGCCTAGCCAAACAGCTACTCAACCCACCAAGCTGTTTCGCGGCAGACTTGCGCGTGGAAAAGCGCGCAAACACCACCATGGCCCATGCCAAAGCCAGGGGGCGTCAGTCCTGTGCCCACTGACGCCCCTTGAGAAGCTTTTCCCCGCTGACAATCCAGTTAGGGGAGCCCAAAAACCAGGCGACACCTCTGACCAGTCCCCCTCCAGACCCATTCCCGCATCATTTGCTGAGCCCGCATTGGGAAGGGCGGGCTCAGCAAAAGTAGCCAGAGAAAACTCTCCCTGAGCCTCCAAGTAGAATTAATACAAGTTGGGGGGGGAGGGGGTGAATGCCAAGCTAAAATGCCTGAATATGGAAAACAGCACAAAAGAAAACACCAGCTAGCACCACACTCCCAAAGCGTCTGACCACTGTGAACCCAGCTGCGCGCCCGCACAAAAGAGCATGGACAGAAAGGCCAAAAACAAGGCCTGTCCAATAAGCATTCAAACAGTATAGCTGCACATCACGCGGTCCAGGTAGGCGCCCAACTGAGCACCCTGAGTGCTCCCCGAGTGCCCACCTAAGTGTCCACATCTAGGTACACCCAGGTGCACAAGCGCGAGCCAACAGTGTTTCACGGAAGACTTGAGCACAGAAAAGCACGCAAATGCCGCTGCAGCCTACTACGCAGTGTCTAAGCAGAGCTTCAGATCAAGGCCCCACACAAAAAGGCTGCTCAACCCACCAAACAGTCACAGCTCCCTCGGAGGCAGGCATGGACATCGGATCAGCGCATTGAGGTTCAGAGCCCAGAAGGGGAATGGAAACCCTCACTCCTTCTCTTTTTTTTTTTTTTTTTAATTCCTTACCTGAACTCAGCTCTTCCTAGCCAAGTACAGAGTCGGCTGTGGGGGAAGAGGGTAAAGGCCTTCACCGCCCGCTCGGCTTCCTGCACCTGCTAGCCTCTCAGCAGTTTTTTTTATAGCTAAGTCCATGCTGAAAAACCAGCTACCAGACCGAGGCACTCGTCTGAGGGAGGGAGCCGCAGATATCATCTTAGGAAAACTCAATCGAGGGAGGGACCGTAAGGTATTACCAAGGAGAGCAGGGCGAATCAATTTCCTTCTTCATTTCTCCTTCATTATCTATCTATCTATATTTTTTAAGTAATCCCCAGTAGGAAGATGCACGTCCACCATCTGCTGGAGACAGAATACTGGCAAGCTGATGCCGGTGCAGGGGTATATATACCATGAAGTCAACTTTGCTTCATCTCCATCTGCTGGTAGAGGTGAATAACCCACTGGAGTGGATTAACCTGTCTGAATGCTAAGAAACTTGTTTTTTACAGCCACTCTAGTGTCAAGCCACCGATGCATTAATTGTTCAACTGACCTCTTTGCCGCCAACAGGCTGCTGACATCGTTGGATATACTCTCCCATATCCTTCTGTTTACCATTGTGGAAGTCTTCTGTCCAAACAGTGCATTGTACTTCTCACACACCTTCCTGGCAAGCAGATCCTTTTTTCCCTTTGTAAAGTGTGCCTCCCTCTGCCGCCTTTTCTCTTCCTGGTTACTGGACCAGCCTGCTGTGGCTCCTTACCTCCCTTGCCATTACACCCTCTCTCATTCCCCCTCCCTTTGCTCTATCTTCTCCACCACCTTTTTTTCCCTCCACTCCCACTCCCACCCCCAGCTTCACCCTCATCCTTTTGCATACCCCTCTCCTCCTGCCCCATCTCCCCTCCTTGACTACACTCACTTGAGTCAGACGCCATACTCCTCCTATCCATCCTGTCCCCACTCGCCCGTCATGCGCAACCTCACCCTCAGGACCCCCCCCCCCCCCCCCCGGTCACACTGCATTCTCAGAGCAAGCAAAAACTCCCACTCCGCTCTTTCTCATCTAGAGGACAAAAACACAGACAGACAACAAGAAGATAAAACAATGCACACCAAGTTCCAACTGCAGACAAGAGACGAGGGAAAGGGGAAACAGTAATGAAGAAGCAGCACAAAAAAAAAAAAAACAGCCCTCAGCAATCACAATAATAAGCTCCTAACCTGCCGCTAGCCTCTGGACAACTTCCAATTCCACAAATTCAAACTACACCCACACTAGGCTAATGTAAGGATCTGCTTATTAGATTGAGAGGGTAATTCCTGTGATTATTGACATATGTGTACAGCAATCGCAAATCTTTGAAGATCAGGCCACTGTACACAACCAATTAAACATGTGACATTTTCCTGCTCTCTCTTATACAGCCAATGCTGCATTTCCCATGCTTACCAATGCAGCCAATACAGCAGGTGCTGCTTTTCCCGCTCTTACCAAGACCTGTCATTATCGCTGCCATGCAGTGTGAATTATCATCCTTTAATTAGAAAAATACATCTTCATATTCCAGGATCAATAATTTCGCTTATAAAAAGGGAGACAGCTGTCAACCCGAGACACTCTCGTAATTATTTTTTTATACGCGGATTATCCACGCGGATTTTGGGCGCAGATGAAACAGCTTATTACATAGGGCATTACTGCATGCAAATCATTTCCTTAATTTTTTTTGTTTTTTTATATCCAGCGGAGGCACCAGCGTTTGCCACATGTGGTGAAAAAAACCTGCGCAGAAAACTAGCACCTGTTTCTCTGTGGGTCTTATTTACATCGACCCTATAGATTGCTTTAAAAGTTTTATGTTATTATTTTACTGCATTGCTCATGTGTTTTGTTTTTATGCTCATATTATGGTTAAATTGTATTGTACTCTGCTATGGGCAGCCTAAATGGGCTAGGGAGGCGGTTTATAAAAATAATGAAATAAAAATGAACTGAACCATCAAACCCCTTAGCCCAGAAAAGAACAAGCTGTTGCATATTGAGGAAAAAGTTTACTATAAATATGTGAAAATCAATACAAAAAATAAGCATACAGTATTTCATTATAAGTTATGTGCGCAAATATAATAGCATGATTTTTCCACTATGACAGATTTTACATTTCATATTCTTGCTTATTTGATTGGATGTGAATAGCAAAACTACTATTAAGCACTTGCAATGGTGCCAAAAAAAGTATATTGCTTAATATATTTTTTCCTCTAGTCTCTTCTTTTCCATTCCCTGCAGTGTAATGTACACTAAGGGGTAGAAATAATCCCAGGCACATAGTAAACATCACAGAAGATTATATAAAGACAACTGAATATTTGATGTTATTTATATCTAATATAAGAGCTGTAATGTAAAAATAAGCCAAAATAAATTAAAAAAAACATTTCCAAAACTGCTACCTCATTTGGAGGTTAATAAGCAAGAAAACCAGTATTTACATTTACAAAATATTTACACTATGTACTTATCAAAATCCACCCAGAATTGGCAGGGATTTTACTTTAATGAGACTAGAAAAAGCAAATATTATACAAATAATTAATGAGAAACAAGAGACTGTAAACCCATTCATGCATAATTTAGCAAGACTTGATATCTACATGTATATTGGTAGCAGTTTAGTACTATACTTACCAGTTTTTATTCTTAATATACAATGACTATGACAAAAAATATGAATTTACTATTTGCTTGCAAAGACAAATGACGAGAAATGTAACACTGGCAACTTGCTTGCTTTGGCTGATTTTGGATAGCCACTTTCTCACACACATATGTAAAACATTGCATATGCTGCTTTGCCAAAAGCTAAATTTTGTCAGTGGAATGAGACATTGCATCACAAAAGGTAGTCAAAGTTGGATTAAAGTATATTTCACCTTTACCTATAAAAATGTCTGCATTTGGTTCACTTGATTTGCTGTCAAGTTGCTTTTATTATCCACATTTAGCCCTTGTGTAGCCTGTCCAAATAGCTTACGATGGCTAATAATGCTTTTTAAAAACAGAATAGCATGAATTTAAAAGGCAAGATGACACCTAAAAATCAAAAGTATGTCTTTATGTATCTCTCCAGAATAGAGGAGAGAATTGATTTTGTAGGATCACATAAATTAAACAAAAGCGTAAAGGTTAAAAAAAACAAAGGAAAGGAAAAATACAGAGCAAGTGCAAGCCTGACCTATCTCTAATCTTTTCTTTTTCAACCTAGGCTACTCAAGAATCTTCAACTAATTATTCCATTTTATTGACGGCATTTTTCCCTAGGGAAGTTATTTAAAAAGTTTAACCCCTGAGCAAGTCATGGCTTCTCCTGCCTTTGAAAGTGTCAAATGCATTGATTATAACTGCAGGATGCGCTCCCTTCTACCGAGAGAATCTCACCCAGCACAATCTCATACACTGTCTCGCTCCCAATACAGCTTTGATTCCCGCAATTCAGACCGCTTCTGCTGATATTCAAGGCAGAAATACCACAGAAAAAAAAAAAGATCCGCAGTTAAAACGAAATACAAAGGGAAAGGAAAAAATAATATAGACTTTAGCTATAGTAGCACAAAGCTTTAGAGAAAAGCAGAGTATTAAAAAAAAAAAAAAAAAAAAGACATCAGAGTGACAAAAAAAGATAGCAACATGACAGAAATTAAACAAGAATTTTATGTTCACCTTCCATGCATACAAACTCATCTCAACCTCCATTGAAATTCTGGTCATATACAAACCCCAAGGCTTTTGACATACTTTCAAAAAATCCACACCTCCTCTTTCTCTCTTCCAACTCTCCAGAGTCATTTATAGGTATCCAACAAGTAGAAGGGAAAAATGGATAATTCTAACATGCAATAATATGGAAAGATCTTTTTTTTTCTTGCAGTAAAGTTTTGCTTAAGATCATTTTAATAAGTTAGTGTGAGTTGTTACTCTTTTCTCAAAAAGGCTAAATTTGTTTTAGATTGTGTACGGACATGAGATGAAGGTAAAATATGTAGCTTCCTAAAAAAAATAGTATTACCTATATGTACCAGATAGGAGGATCTAAGCATGTGTGCAATTAATATTTTTATGGTTCTTCTTAATTATGCAATACAGTACCATGCTGGAATCTAGACGCAGAGGTACCACAGGAAGAGTTTTATTCACTTCTGTGCTAGCAATAGATCTCAAAATTCCAGAAGGTAATTGGATTTTCAGAACTGCAAGTGGGATTTTTTCCAATTCAGTCATGACAGGGCCAGAAGGTAATGATACATCTGCCATGATACAACAAGCAGACCTGTCTTCTGTCAAGAGTTGAAATCATAAAGGAATAAGCTGTCGTTAACAGCCTCCCTCCAAACACTAGAGCTGTCATCTCATTGTTTTCCTTCTCTGGCATGGGGGCTGGTGTGGGCTTACATATCCTGTCAGTTCAGTAAGACTAAGCTTTTAACCTTTTCTGAATTTTTTTGACTTGAGCATCTTTCCAGAGAGTCTATTATATAAAAGCTTGTAGTTTATGTGAATAATTAACAATTATCATTAACAGCCATGTAAAGCTATTTTAGTATTTGAGGATAACAGTTCATTTCATACCTTCTTGTAAGTGTTGTACCACTGAAAAATTAATTTCTCTCTTGGGGTTTAATGAACTTGACACTGGATGAAAATTTTAAATTGGTGGTCATAATTAGAATTTCATTTAATCGTCACTCATAATTTATTTACATATTTCAGCGTTAGTTGTTACAAAGCAGTTTCTTCAAAGCCACAAACACAAAATAAAAATCAGTAAGCATTTTAAAAGACAAGATCTGCTGGTTGACATCGTATCATACTTGGTAATAGGTAGCAGAATAGAAAAACATCCCAAATTTTCTAAACTAATTTTATCATCAATCAACAAATAAGAATATAATTACAAAAATGTATAACTCTGAAATCCAAGCTTGTTAAACAGCTAATTCTGATGTTACCCTGAAAATAGTATGGAAAAGCTTATATATTAGTGGGACTGCAGAAAGCTGGACTGACAAATCTATTATCTCATGACAAAGGGCATTCAGTTAGTTTTCTTGATAGGTTTTGCTCACTAGTAAATAAGGGTTTTCATAACAAGAATGAAGCTATGAAACAGAAATTCAATACCTGCCTTTCAACGATTACATGGAAAAAAAAAGAAAAAAGTCATGAGTCTTAAGAATAAGTACAATTTGAGTCAGATCCATGCTTGGAGTGGAACTAGATGCAATAAGGGTTTAGGCAGCCTCCAGACTGTACAGTACAAATGAAAGACTGCAACATTTGGGAAAGTCCCAATGTCACTGGGGGCCTCAGGTTCATAATAACCGCAATAAAAATAATGATTAAAAAGAAAACAGCTGAAGGAACACCACTGTAGGCCAGGTTGTTCATTTTATTCCCTCGTTTCCCCTACAATGTTTTAAAATATTTAAATAGATTTATAATACAATACAATTATATTTTATGCAGTGCTTTCCATAGAAATGCAACCCAAAATGTTTTAAGTTTACTGTAATAAAATATAAAATAAATGTCAAGGTGAAGCTAAAAAGAATGAGGGAAGGCAGAGATTGAATACCAGACTGGACAATGATTTTGATTAAAATAATGGAAAAATAATCAATGGCAAGAGAGAAAAGATAAGTTTTAAACTGTTCCATTAAAACAGTAATAGAAGCAGTGACCAAATGGGAAAGTGGAAGACTGGTTCGGATTTTGCAGCAGAGGAGTGAAGTGGAGTGGAGGAGCAGCAGGCTGCGAACTAGAGAAGCCAGGGTTCAAATCCCACTGCTGCTGCTCGTAACCTTGGGCAAATCACTTTACCCTCCATGGCTTCAGGTACAAAGTTAGGGCCTATAGACACAAAACAGGAGAAAACATTTAGTAAATAACCCCCTTAGATTTAGTAAGCCCTCTGGAAAAAGGGAAATACCTACAGTACTTGAATGTAATTCACTTTGATGTATCTTAGAAGGCAAAACGTAAATTAAAAAAAAAAAATTGCCACCAAAAACTGTCAAGGCTGCAGTACAAAGTAATGAGAAGATACTGAAGGAGTAGCAGTATTCAGAAATATGCTTGGAGAGGAAGAAGCAAGCCATTGCAAGATTATGCAGACCAGTAGATTAAATTTACACTGAATCTTGAAAAGATGGAGGTTAGTAGAGTTCTTTATGAAGAAGAAAAATATGATACTGTTTGGTGCAAGTAAAGATTTTGGCATTTTAAACATAAAAAAAATCCACAAAATTGGGATTTGGCAAGGCCATAAAGAATTGCAGTAGTCAAAGAGAAAAGATACAAAAGCCGGATGAGTATTTTGTCAAGGAAAAATTAAAGGACACAGAAGCTGCAAGCAATATTAAGGTAAATTTTAAAAGCCCTATGCGTGCCAAAGTGGGATAAACACGCATCTCCAGCCGGCGCATGCCGCAAGGATTTTAAAAAGCATGAGTATGCGCATATCTCTCGGTACATGCACAAATCAAAATATTTTAAAAAGGGGTGGGGCATGGACTGGGCGGACATGGATGTTCCATCATAAAGAACAAAATTGCTGAACATATAGATAGGCATAGTTTAATGGGACAAAGCCAACATGGATTTAGCCAAGGGAAGTCTTGCATCACAAATTTGCTACATTTTTTTTAGGGTGTAAATAAACGTGGATAAAGATGAGCCAGTTGATATAGTATATCTGGATTTCCAGAAAGCATTTTACAAATTCCTCATGAAAGACTTCTTAGGAAATTAGAAAATCATGGGATAGGTAGCAGTGTCCTATTGCGGACTGCCAACTGGTGAAATGATAGAAAATAGAGAGTAGGACTAAATGGTACATTTTCCCAATGGAAAAAAGTGAATAGTGGAGTGCCACAAGGATCTGTTTTGGGAGCTATGCTTTTTAATATATTTATAAATGACCTGGAAATGGAATAACAAGTGAGGTGATCAAATTTGCTGATGACACAACATTATTCAAAGTTGTTAAATCACAAGAGGATTATGAGTAATTGCAAGAGGACATTGCAAAACTGGGAAACCACGCATGCAAATGGCAAATGAAATTTAATGTAGACAAGTGCAAAGCGATGTACTTAGGGAAGAGTACCCCAAATTATAGCTACAAAATGCAAGATTCCACATTAGGAGTCACCAGTAAGGAAAAGGATCTAGGTATAATCCTTGAAAACTTCTGCTCAGCGTGCAGCAGCATCCAAGAAAGGAAATAGAATGCTAGGGATTATTAGGAAAGGAATGGAGAATAAAACAGAGAATATAATAATGCCTCTGTATTGCTCCATGGTTCAACCTCATCTTGAGTATTGTGTTCAGTTCTGGTCACCACGTCTCAAGAAAGATTTAGCAGACTTAGAAAAGGTACAGAGAAGGATGACCAAGATGATGAAGGGTATGAAATAATTCCGCTATGAGGAAAGGCTAAAGAGGTTAGGATCCTTCAGCTTGGAAAAGAATCAGCTGAGGGGATATATGTTAGAGGTCTATAAAATAATGAGCGGGATGGAATGAGTAAACGTTAATCAGTTGTTTACTCTGTTGAAAACTACAAAGACCAGAGGACACATAATGAAGTTACTGCGAAATACATTTTAAACTAATATGAGAATATTTTTTTTTTACTCAACGCATTATTAAGCTCTGGAATTCGTTGCCAGATGATGTGGTGAAAGATATTCATATAGCTGCATTTAAAAAAGGTTTGGACAAGTTCCTAAAGGAAAAGTCCATTAACAATTAGTAAGGTAGAATTGTAGAAGTCCACTACTTATTCTTGGGATAAGCAGCTTGGAATCTATTTACCCTTTGGGATGCTGCCAGGTACTTGTGACCTGGCTTGGTCACTGTTGGAAACAGGATACTGGGCTTGATGGACCCTTGGTCTGACCCAGTATGGCAAGCCTTACATTCTTATATTATGTTCTTAACTTTAAATGAAGTATAGGGAGACACAATAATCAAGAGGATGTACTGTAGAGAAAAATCTTCCACCTGAAACAGAAGAGACAAACATGACAGAGAAATCAAGGAAAGTTCTAAAAGCAAACTAAGAGAATGTTGTGGTCCATGACAGTCATATAAACTATAAGGAGGAGGAAGAAGGAAAAATATCATCTGAGATTGCTCAATTTATCAGTGACTGTTTTAGTGCCATGCACAGAGTGGACCAGAGAATGAAGTTCGTCCAAAATGTAATAGCAAGAGAGTTGGCAAAAGCCTATTTTGTCAAGGATTTTTCTGAGAAATGGAAAACTGTATCAATTCTAGTGGAATTAGGGAAATTAGTCATGAAGGAGTCACTGAGTACACAACGGTAGTCTTTCAAGGAACCAGGATCAGGAAACATGAAATTCAAAAGGGCAAACAATCTAAATAACAGATTTATTCAAACCTATAAGTCTTCCCTTTTGATGTCATCTTTTCTCAGTTAAGAGATATCTCCTCCAACACTATAAGATGACACCCAGAAGATAAACTTAATCTGCTCATGTGACTATCTGAAGGTGGTGATTGCTCTCTTAAGATCACAGCTGTGTAACATGGAGAGCAGCATTAATTGCAAAATGTAAAAATTTCAATAAAGTCACTGACAACAGAGAAGCTGTAAATGTACCAAGAATTTCAAAATATGCAAGTAGCTCCAGTGGATGAACCTATCAACACAGTTTGGGCACCAATATGTAATTTTCCAAGGAAGCTGGAAAGTGGGCAAGGCACAGAAAACTTGCTGCTAGGCCAGCTGCTGAGCTTCCATATTGGTTTGGGTGAGGGATATGGGAATTAGAAACTCATTTTCAAAGCTTACTAAGAATCCTCCAGTTGTTTAAATATTTAACACACTACTTATAAGTTAAGCCTTATGATTTAATATTTCATCCAGGAAATGGACTATTTTGGACAGAAATCGTCTTATTTTGATAGTCTTAAGCTGATATAAAACCATGAGTGCAACCACCTTCTAAATCTGTTACATTTATGTATATATGGTACGTCAAAGGAAATTACAAAAATCCACAAGACATTTGTAGGTAATTTTATAGTATAGTGACAAAATGACTTCCCAATCCAATATATAGTAATCAACACAAGTCCCTGTATCAGCACTTTTCTTTACAGTCAAATTGCATCATTACTTAAGTTTCTCTAAAATGTAATAACATTTGTTTCAAAATTTTATATTTTAGCCATGATCATTTTCATTAGCAAAACATTCCATCAATTCACCGCCACTGAATAAAAATCCCTTCCTTTGAAGGTGTTACCTACTCCCCAGTAAACTAAGAGGCTGTCCCTCTCTTTTGTTTGTTAGATCAGAAATAAAAACTGTAGCCACTAATGTATTTTGAAGTATAATTAAATCCTCCCTCCATCAACCAAGTCTCTCACTGTATATAAACCCCTGGAACTTATTAGCTTACTAACACTTTCCAGCTTTTGGATATTTGGTGAGATACATGACAAAATCTGAGCCTCACACTGTAAACATGGCCCAATGAGGGCCATATATATCAGAAGGGTGGCATCTTTGCCACATGATTCCAACTTTGACTGGTGCTGTTTGCATACTCATTTTTAGTTCATTATTAACTAGTATGCCCTTACTGAAGATCATTGCAAAGGGTTCTAGCTAGCTAAATAGGAAGTTACCCATCTAGACTGCCCCTAACAGCCACTAAAAATAGGGACAGGCTTTCACAACATGTATACATTTACTCTGATTAAAAAGAGACATTTCTGAAGTTGTTTTTAGGTCGGGAGAAGAAAACAATATGCACTGTTTTACCCGTTACACTAGCTGAAAAAATTGCAGGTGCAAAGTACGTATAAGTTGAGACAAGTTTCAAAGGAAAACTAGCTGGTTTCCTTTTGAAAATTAGCTACGAGTTACATATGTACTAAAAGATTCATGTACTTTGCAGCTATGCAAGCTAATAAAAACTATTCCCTTTATAAGTCATTAATTCTTCATCAAGGAAATGGACCATTTTGGACAGAGGTGCTCTCATTTTGATATATAGTCTGCTAGGCTGAAATAGAACCTACTTCTAAATGTATTATATTTATGTATATGTGGTACTTGGGAAAGGGATAGTTTCATAAAGCAATGACTCATTCAATATACACTGTACTTTCCAATTCTTCTACTCCATATATAACCACCATGACTGTTATTGCATACTCAGTGTTTCCTTCATAACTAATTTCCCCAATTCTATTAAAGTTGATACTTTGAAATAACAAACAAAACCTCCATGATCCCATTTCCAATCTTCCATTTCTCAGCAAAGCCCTTAAGAAAAAGCAAAATTTGCTTACCTGTAAAATTTCTCAGCCACTCAAGAGAGCCTGGTACAGATTTACACAAAAAGCTCTAGATGCTTCTGGCATGTTCAACTGAGAATGTGCAACATGATCCGCATCATGGGGGGCTACCACAGTTCTTTCATAGCTACAGCAGTGAACGCAAAGAACCAACTCTGAGGGGAAGTGGGTGAGTTTTGTGTGAGGACTTACATCCTGCTGAACTCAGAATCCTTATATATAGACTGCCCTGAACAAAAAAGGAGAAAAATTAGAAAAATATAGCCAACAGGCAAATTTTTTTTTTGGTGGTAATCAGCCATTTCCTTTTATTTTCTTCCCCAATCGGTGCAGCCTGGAAAACAAAGATAATGGACCTTAGTAGGAATGGAGTTGGATTCTACACCTCAAAAAAACTCCACAGGGCAGACTGACCAAATCTACTGTTGTGTCAGAAGTCCTTATTCAAACAATGAGAAGGGAATGTGTGCACTGAACTCCACATTGCAGCTTTGCAAATCTCATCCATGCAGGCCAATCTCACGTGGGCCACCAGTGTCACCATCATTCTAACACTATGAGCCTTAGATATGCCTGACCAATTAAACCTTGCTTGGGCAAAAAGGAGGAGATACAATCTTCTAGTCAATTGGAAAGGGCAATGGCAGTTCCAAGTTTGTTGGGGGACAAATGAAAGAAAAAGCAGGTTGGACTTTCTAAAGGCTTCACTCTGCTCTAGATAAAAGGCCAAGGCTCTCATGCAGTCCAAACTGGGTAAGGTTGTGATCATGTGGCTTGGGGAAGAATACTGAAAGGATGCTTGATTGGTTAAGATGGAATTCCAACACTATCTTGGGTAGGAACTTTGGATGTATGAGAACCACCCTATTCCTATCTAAGGTAAAAACTTTAGTATAGAATGGATAAGTCAGTAACTCTGCACCTACATGACAGCCACCAAAATTATGACATTCCAGTTCAGATACTTCAGCTCTAAGGGGTTCATAGGCTCAAATAGAGATTCATCACTTGGGTCCTATGACACAGAAGGAGATTTCAACTGAAATGAACAAATAAAGGCTTTGCAGAGATGGGTTTACCTTCTACAAGATGGTGATATGTAGCAGTTGAACTAAGATAAACCCTGAGTTAGTCTTCAGAGCAGGCTCCAAAAGATGCAGAAGGTATTCAAGCAGTTTGTGTGTGGAACAGAAGACAGGGTTTGGTGTCTTTCCCTCCCATCAAAAGGCAAACCTCTTCTACTTTAAACATAAGACTTTCTCATGGAATCCTTCCTGAAAGACAGACGAATACAAGATATCCTCAGACAAGTCAAGGCAGTACAACATTACCCTCTCAACATCCAGGCTGTGAGAGCTAGGGACCATATGTTGGGATGCCACATTTGCATATTCTGAGTGACGAGATTCCCCAACCTGACTGGATTCCAGATTGACATCTGCCACAGGAGCAGGTACCAAATCTGACTTGGCCAATACAGAGCTTTGAGGATCATAGTTCCCTGGCCTTTTCTGAATTTTAGCAGGGTTCTTGCACTAGAGGTATTGGAGAATAAGCATACAGAAGATCATGTCCTCAATCAAGGAAGAAGGTGTCCAAGGCTAGTTTATCTTGTGTCCCCTCTGCTGAAGCAGAAGCTTGGGACCTTTCTGTTGAGAAGAGATGCAAACAGTTCTAACATGGATGTGCCCCAGTCGCAGAATATCTGGTTTTCTACTCCTCTATGCAGGAACCATTCTCGAGGTTCCAGGACCCAACTCAATCTGTCTGCCAGGACATTCTCCTCACCTGCAGCTATGTGGCTCTCAGGACCATTCCCTGAGAAATGGCCTAGTCCCACATCTGGACAGTTTCCTGTCCAGATGTGGGACAGTTTCCTGTCCAGATGTGGTCCACTTTCCTCTTTGCTTGCCGAGATGGAACATCACTATCTGATTGCCTGGATGAGAAGAATTTTGTTGGCCAATTGATCTCTGAAAGCCCATACAGCATATCATATTGCCCTTAGTAATATCCATCTTGTCTTTTGAAGTCTTTCCTGATCATACATAGGTCCTGAGGTACAAAATTTCTCCAGCTGAACTTCCCAGATCAGTATGGTTGCATTTATCATTAGTACAACTCACACTGGAAGAATTTGGAAAGCTATTCATTTGACTAAATATGATAGATTCAGCCACTCTGTGTCACTGGATACATGCAGATACTATGTCCACTAAGATTGTAGGATCCATTGGGCTAATCTCATATGAAGATGTGCTAGGGGAGTGACATGCACTGTTAATGCCATGAGGCTGTCATCTGTTGATTCATTCTTCTATCTTCCTCTGATGATCCTTTCCTGCAAAAGAAAGGCTTTTGCCTGAATTGTGTCTAGCAGAGCTCCTATAAACTCCAGTTGTTATGATGGGCATAAATAGGACTTGGGAAAATTTATGACAAACCATAGCACGCCAACACCCGGATAGTTTTGCTCATTTATTCTGCAGCATCAACTTGAGATGTTCTCTTGACTAGCCAATTGTCCAAGTAAGGAAATACATGTAGATCCAATATGCATAGATACAGAGCCACCACATTTTTTGAACACCTGTGGGATAACACCAGGCCAAAAGTGCAGCATGGGTTACTGGAGGTAGTGATTCCCTACCACAAACCTGAGATATTTTCTGTGACCTGGGTATATGTGACCTGCAACTTACACAAAGGAACTGTTATGCTAGAAACTGCTTATTTAAATAACTTGCTAAATCAGCACCTCTATGTTAACCAAATGTGTTTTGCTATTTAATCAATTGCTCTCTGCTTATTTTAGTTTACCCTCTAGTTGAATATGTTTAACTATTTCTTTCTCTTCTAACCGCCATGTTTTACTCTCCCTGTTTATTGTAACTTTGTCTCTCTCTATCCGTGTTAATTGGTTTTCCCCTAGTTCTATTGTAAACCGGTACGATAAGACATTGTCTTGAGCATCGGTATAGTAAAAGAATTTAAATAAATAAATAAAATCTTTATGTGGGTGTAGACATCCTTTAGATCCCAGGGAGTTTAGTCAGTCTAATTTTTCTAGGAAAAAGATTAAGGTGCCAAGAGAAACCATCTTGAACTTTTCCTTTATCATCAGGAATTTGTTCAAAGCGATCTGAACAAAATCTCCTGTTCCTTACAAAATCAGAGAGTGCCACAGTAAAACTCCCCATCCTCTTTTCACTGGTGGAACAAGTTTGACGACACTGACCTCTAAGAGGAAGGAGAGTTCCTTTTATAGCAGTTCCTTTTGCAGAAAAGCAGACCAAGAACTTTTCAGTGAGTGATTTGATAGGCTTCCCAATAGATGTAATCTGCATACATTCTTGACTATGCCACGTATCATAGGTTACTTTCGATCAACGGTGTATATAAAATCTTAGCCTTCCCTGACAGCTTGTGGCTTTGGGGTC
This sequence comes from Rhinatrema bivittatum, assembly GCF_901001135.1. NCBI lineage: Eukaryota > Metazoa > Chordata > Amphibia > Gymnophiona > Rhinatrematidae > Rhinatrema > Rhinatrema bivittatum. The sequence goes on along the minus strand of NC_042615.1, from coordinate 655,298,157 downwards.
CTCTGTTGTCTGAGGCAAGAGAGGTCCCTGCTGTTGACAGAGAGAAGGGGAATGGAAGATATCTTCTCAGTAGATAGAAAGACTTTCTCAGGATTCTACTCAAACCCTTCTTAGTTGAAAAGGTCAGGTCTGGAGTGGCAATGGAGAGGGTCTGAAGCATAGCACAATGGTCTGCAATTTGATCCATTGCTACCTTGACCTAATCTCCAAAGAGATTCTCTGCATTGTAAGGTGGGTCGGTGTGCTTGCCCTGGAAATCCGGTCTTAGGTATGAGGCCTGTAGCCATGCAAATAACATAGCACTGTGCAGTATATTTTATTTATTTTAAAAAATTATAAAGTCTGTAGGTTTCAATACCCTCAGCACAGATTCTCAATGTCACTCAAAAACATCAAAGGTCGATTGATTGATTTTTATATACCGACGTTCGTATAAAATATCACATTGGTTTACAATTTATCAAATGCACAGTTAAGAACATTTACATTTCCAAAATAAATCATAAATACATAAAATTCCTTAATAAAACATTTAAACAGAATAAAAGCATATAAAATTTTTAAAGAAAACATTTAAGATTAATAGAAAAAATGAGATATTAAGAATGGAACGAACTATATAGTTAAGGAAAAGCTTGTTGAAATAGCCATGTTTTGATTCCTACTAGCCTCTATGAAGATGCCTTTTTCACTCCTTTTTTTCACAAATTGGACCATATGTTTTCCACACTCCATTCCCCTTGTTTACTAGTGACTCCAAGATGTTAGGCAGCTTCCGAGGTTGATGCTCTGACAAACCCTTTATGTCTTTCAGAATGTTTTGCATATATAGGTTCAAAAAGATCTGGTAAGAAGCTGTTTAGGCATTGTAAATCTTTCCACGAGAGTAGAGAGGAGGGTTCTAGACCACCTAGCCTTATTTAATTGCAGATTTGAATCCAATTTACTGATAAGGCAGTTGCTAATTCTCGAATCTGGAAACTTTCTAGATGCATGAACTTTCTTATTCACTGCAGAAACCAAAAAGGGCTCTCCCACATCCTTATCTGCATCTCCTGAAAGTTCTCTTGGTCACTAAATCCTTAAGGAGATCCACAAACTGGCTATGGACTCTTCCTCCTTCTGTAATTCAAATGGAATGGCTTCCACCATTCCTCTGTAGAAGCCCTCCTTTTCCTGTGGAGGAGAGTGGTAATGAAGGGAGACCTGTTAACCACCAGAAAGGACCCCAGATCCTGCATTCAGCTGCTTCTAAAAATAACCTTTTCTCACCTCTCCTGTCATTAAATTCTACATCAACTTCATTTTCTCACTTCATTCTCTCTGAACCTCATCACATTTTTTGTTTATTTATTTATTTATATTTACTTTTTTATATTCCGCTTTTCGCACTTTTTTCAGCACTTCAAAGCGGATTACATTCAGGCACTGTAGGTATTTCCTTACCCCAGAGAGCTTACAATCTAAGTTTGAACCTGAGGCAATGGAGGGTAAAAGTGACTTGCCCAAGGTCACAAGGAGCGACAGCGGGACGTGAACCCTGGTCTCCTGGTTTGTAGCCCACTAGGCTACTCCTCCACTCCAAAGATGAAAGATTTGAATGTATATTATCAATCAGAAAAGAGAAATTTAAGGTTTATTTTTTCTCATCTAAAATGTTCTGATGTAATTCTGAAGCCAAGGGATAGAAACACATCTTTTTAAGAGGTGGTTCCCGTTACCTAATTCAGAGACTTTGGAAAAAAAAAAACATCCAAGCTTGAATCATGGACCTAAGTACTTCAGGGCAAAACTCCTGCACAGTAAACTATTCCTCAAACACCAGAAGTACTCAAAGTGCTTTGAGTTACAACGATTCAGAGTTACAATGTTCCTAAACTGAAATCCATTAAGAACATAAGAAGCATCATGCTAGGTCAGACCAAGATCCATCAAGCCCAGCATTCCGTCTTTGACAGGGTCCTGTCCGGATCACAAGTACCCATCACATCCCCAATAATTGATCTATTTCTTATATTTCATTCCCAGGGATAAGTGCTAGTTTTGCCACGTCTACTTGGCTAATAACTGGTTATGAACTTTTCTTTCAGGAATTTTGTCCAATCTTCTTTTGAACCCCACTATGATAATTGCCTTGACCACATCTTGGCAAGAGATTCCATAGTTTGACAGCACGCTGAGTGAAAAAATACCTCCCATGATTTGCTTTAAATTTACCAGTTGCTAGTTTCATGGAGTGTCTTACTGTTGCTTGAAAGGGCAAATAACTATTCCCTATTTACCCATTTCACCCCACTCATGATTTTATAAATTTCAAACATACCCATTCTCAGTCATCTCTTTTCCAAGCTAAAGAGCCATAATCCATTTAGCCTTTCTTCCCAAGGGAGTTTTTCCATCCCCTTTATCATTTTTTTTTTTGCCCTTCCCTGTACCTTTTCTATGTCTATGTCTTTTTTGAGATGGGGTGACCAGAACCACACACAATACTCAAGGTACAGATGCACTGCGGATCTATACAAGGGCATTATGATATTCTCAGTTTTGTTCTCTGTTCCTTTTCATATAATTCCTAACATTCTATTTGCCTTTTTGACTGTTGCCACACACTGAGCTGAAGATTTTAAAGTATTATCCACAGGAATTCTGAAGTCCTTTTCCTGCGTGGCGATTCCTAACACAGAACCCAGAATAGTAGACTTGTAGTTGTGATTATTTTTCCCTATGTGCATTACTTTGCACTTATCCACATTAAATTGCATCTGCCATTTAGAAGCCCAGTCTCCTAGTCTCACAAGATCTTTCAGCAGTTCTTCACAATCCACTGCCATTTTAATGACTCAAAGCAATGTTTCAACAGCTAATCTGATCACCTCACTCGTCATTCCTTTCTCCAGATTATTTATGAATATGCTAAGTAGTACATGCTAATATACAGACCCCTGGGTCACTCCACTAACAATCTTTCTCCATTTAGAAAATTGACCATTTAGTCCTACACTTTGTTTCTGGTCTTTTATCCAGTTACCAATCCACAGTAGTAGACCGCTTGCAATCCCATGATCTTCCACTTTTCTGAGGAGCCTCATGAGGTACTTTGTCAAATTTCTTCTACTATATCAACCAGCTCATCTTCGTTTGCATGTTTATTTACACCCTCAAAAAAAAAATCTAATGAACTGGTAAGACAAGACTTCCCTTTGCAAAAACCATGTTTACTCTCCCCCATTAAACCTTATCTATTTATGTGGTCAGTAAATTTGTTTTTAAGAATAGTTACAATCATTTTGCCTGGCACCAAAGTCAGGTCACTCCTGTAACCCTTTTCAAAAATTGATGTCACATTGACCACCCTCCAGTCTTCTGGTACCATGGTTGTTTTAAATACTAGATCGGAAATCATCAGAAATAGGTCTGCAATTTCATTTTTTTTTTTAGTTTCTTTAGAACTCTGGTCCCACTGATTTGTTAATCTTCAGTCTGTCAATCTGAGTTATTACAGCCTCCAGTTTCACAGTGATTCCATCTAGTTTCTCAGAATCATCACCATCAAAAAATGTTTCTGGAGGAGGTATGACGCCAACATCCTCCTCAGTAAAGACAGAGGAAAGAAAATTCATTCTTTTTAGCTATTTCCTTGTCCTCCATGACCATATTTATACCCCTTGGTCATCAAGTGGCCCAACTGACTCCCTCACAGGCTTTTTATTAAAAATGTACTTGAAAGTTTTTATTACCTGTTTTTACCTCTATGGCAAGCTTCTTTTCAAATTTCCTTAGCCTGCTTAATTATTTTTTTACATTTAACATGCTTCTACTTATCCTCTTCCTTACTTTCCTCATCTAGATCTGCTTTCCATTTTTTGAATGATGCTTTTTTAGCTTTAATTGCCTCTTTCACCTATGAAACCATGCCAACAGTAATTTGGTTTTCCTTTGGGTTTTTTTTTAATGATTGAAATACATTTTCTCTGGGCCTCAAAAATGATAATTTTAAACAGTGTCCATGCCTCCTACAAATTTTTAGCTTTCTAGATTGCAAGTTTCAGCTTCTTTCTAACAAATTTCCTCATTTTATTATAATCTTCCTTTTTATAGTAAAATGCTACTGCAGTCATTTTTCTTTGTATTTTCCCTCCAGTGATTATGTCAAATTGCAGTACATTATCATCACTGTTGTCAAATGGATCCACCACGTTTATCTCTTGCACCAGATCCCGCATACCATAAAGAACTATATCCCCCTCTCGTCAGTTCCATGACCAACTGCTGTATGAAGTAGTCATTGATGGCATCTAGGAACTTTACCTCTCCTGGATGTCCTGATGTGACATTTACCCAATCAATACCGGGTTAACTGAAGACTCCCATTATCATTGTGTTTCCTGTTTTATAGCCAGTCTAATCTCTGCTAGCATTTTTCAATCTGTTTCTTCATTCTGGCCAAGCAGGCAGCAATATATACCTACTACTATAATCTTCCCTTTCACCTTTGGAATTTTTATCCATTAGGATTCCAGAGTGCAGTTTGTTTTCTGCAGAACTTTTATCCTGCTTCACTCTATGCCATTCTTAACATATAGTGTCACCCTCCACCAATTTCATCTGCCTTATCCATGTCCCATTGGTTATCCTCCTTCCACCAAGTCTCCGAGATGCCTATGTCTATATTGTCATTTAGCACCACACATTCTCTCTAGTCTTATTTCTCATACTTCTGGCATTTGCATACAGACATTTTAAAGTTGTTTTATTTGCATTTCTATTATTATATGCTTTAAAATATATCTTTGCTTTTTTATAGACTATATATTGTTTAAGTCCTTGTTATTTTGGTGAAAATAGGGTATTGGGCCTTAGTGCTAGAACCAATCCCCCATTTATAACATTTTTCATATGGTACAATTAGCTTTGACTTACGACACAGTTTTCAGGAACCAACTGTGTCTTAAGTCTGATGACTTCCTGTATCTCCTGTTGGCTGCCATACTAATGTTTCCTGTACCTGCCATGGCCTTGCTAGCTCAACAGCTTAGAGAGAATAGTCATTATGTTCCTATGTCCAGGCTCTTGTTCTTGCAAGTCATGTCTTGTTTGTGATTTATTACTCTTTGTATTGCCCTTTCCCCATCTCTAACCTGATCCTGTTTCAATCCCTCCTGTTCTTCCTACTCCTTTCAGCCACCTGACCCAGAGCATGCTTCTGTTTACAAATTGTATTTTTCCCTATTCAGACTAAGCTCAAGTACAAATTCTAGCCTGTATATAGACTCTCTGTTTTAGCCTACTTTAATGCTTCTGCCCTTCTCATCCCAACTAGTGGAAAGTTAACAGTGAACAGACCATATTCATTATTCTCTTGTATTGCGCAGAAAAAACAAAGATTTCAAAGTGTACTGAGCAGCCCAGCTCTCCACATTAACAATACAGATAAGTCCCTGTGTATATAATGTCTGTAAACAATTTATTTCACAAAGCCAGTCTACTATGTTGTAAATGTTTATCTGTCTGGGAAACAATAAATAAAGTCATTGATGGTATTTCAGATTGAAACTACTCAGTTGATGCAGTTTCATTAGCATAGTTTCCCATTTCTGGGAAACTTAAAAGTCAGGCATGCCTCGTGGCAAACAATTCTGCTCTAATTCAAGTGTAACAAGGATGAAGACCTGCTCCAATTATCAAATAATTAAGTGTTCAAAATAGACAATGTTTTGGATTTAAACAATAGGTCTATACCTCTTTGGATTATATAGGGCAGCATACTCTGAATATTCTTAGCAAGAGAAACTTGGTCCCTGAGAGAGAGACTGATTCAGATCGACTATAAGGTATGTCAGATAACTATAAAAAACCTATGCTGCACAAATGAACTGTAGAAGCTTTCTCACAGTGAAGAATAATATAAACCAGGATTTCCACCATTCTTCTCTCATGCCTACCCAACATACATAGACCTCTGATGAAAGGTTGCATGCACACAATCCAAGATAACCAAGTTATGACACATCAAGAAAAACTGGAGAGGTTTTAATGTGTCTGGGTTATTTTGGTCCAGCAGTTTCCTCATGTTCCTTGGGCTTCCAGTTCGAATGGAACCTGCCTCCTTTGGGCTATGGCAACATAAGCCTTCATTTACGATTAACCTGTATGGTTTTTTTCCCTTATTTTAGATCCCTTCCCAACTCACATAGCCCAACGATTGCAAGGACAGTTCTCAGCCACAGAGTCCTATGGAATAGTTGTAGTCAACCCAGTCATCAAGATACACCAAGCTAGATGGGTTTTCAGGGTATCCTCAATGAATATGCATGACTAAATAAGGTTGGCTATATATGTGTCCTTAGTACTAGATGGAGAACCACTGCTCTGGAACGCGATGATGTGGATCCCAAGTCTGGGCACAAAGAGTCATTTTTTTTAATAATGGCTGCAGCTCCCTCCTCCCAGCACTGCAAACACTGCCTCTGCAATATTTCCAGGCCTGGCCAAGAACCTTGGCAAAGAATCCAAACTCAGGTCCTCCATTTGGCAGCACGACACTGGCAATAGGCCACTAGGCTGGCCCATGTGCCTCATTTTCAGGTATCTACCATTGACATAACACACCTTTTGGCAGAGAATGAAATGATTAGGTAAGGCGCAGAGGCATGAAATTACTGATATTACTTTTCTCACCCACTTTTCTGGATACCAAATGTTACCATTACTACAACTTCTTAAAATGTTGCTAATATAGTTTATGGCGGTTTACATATCTTACATATGTAAGCATTAAAAACAATTATTGCACATACATAAAAGCCAAAAAAAGTTAATAGATCAAACTACTGGAATTCCTTCAATGCCATTAAAGGCCATGAAGAAAAGATATGTCTTTAAAGCCTTTTTAAAGGACTTAGTTGAAGCAGTCTGAAGCTAGTCTGAGACGGCATTCCATAGTCAAGGACATGCAATTGAAATTGCTTAATTTTTGATAATGATATATCTTGCCACTTTTAAAGCTGGGATCTTTCCTTTCATTCAACTGAGGGACTGGATGTGTGCTCAGGATCTAAAGGATGCTTTGGGCACATCCCCATTCATGGCAAAAGTTTGTATTTATCCAGAAATCTCAAAAGTTAACCAAATAAATGCCTTTAAATATTAATCTCCTTGTAGTTTTATTTACTGATTACCATATTTTTTTTTTTGACTGTATCCATTTCAGGCCAATACCCAATGTGCAGTTTTACTTGTGATTGGCCACAGTCTCTGTTTGCTTCAGTCTAACAGATGCCACTTCTGTGTAACAGTACTAAGACAGAATCTAATTATTTCATAATCACTTACTGATTATTATCTGATGCTAATAATTATTTGCCTTTAAAAAATAAAAGGTACTTATGTTATACTTTATCCAGTCTTGTCCATAACAGAATAAAACATATCTAATTATAAATTACTAACGATTAAAAAAATTAAAGAAAACAAACCCAAAAACAAAGACTATGCTCTTCTTAAAGCAGACAGAACAATCTCACAAATGAGTACAGAAAAAAAAAATCAAGGTTCTAGGTGAAAGGCCTGCGAAAGCAATAATCCTTTTCTCTTTTTTTCTAAAAATCAAATAACCAGAATCTTCATGAAGCTTATGTGAGAGAGAATTCAACAAAGCAAGCCCAGCAATGAAAAAAGGCTTTTAGATGGATATCCAGTAAAAGAGTGTCACATAAACATGGAACTACAAAAAGCACTTACTCAGATGAACGTAATGCATGGTTATTAACAAATGGAAACAAAATCACTTTCAAGTTCTGGGGCCATCCCCTTATATGGCCTTATGGACTAATGTCAAGATCTTAAATGGTGACAGGAAACCAGTGTAATTCCTATAATTTAGGAGTAACGCTAACCTAGGGTCTGGACCCTGTCATAAGCCTGGCCACCCCATTTTGCACTAATTAAAAATATTCCAAGCAAAGATTTGAGAAGACCCAAATACATAACATTGCACCACAGTACAAAATCCAGTCAAACCCCAAATATATTTTAAGCACCTCACTATTCTAAGTTTGTAAAAAGCAGATGTAGCAACTGCTTTAATATGACTTTTCAAGGTCAGAGAAGAAACCAAGGAGATCCCCAAATCATGAGCCTCAGATAATCAGGTAAAGAAAAATTCCCTATCACCACCCAAGTTAAGTTGTTTGAAAGAGAAGATTGATCAATCCAAAGAGTCTTTCAGAATGATTAATAGTAAAGGAATGCCATTATAAAAATGGCGTGGATATTAAGAAAAAATAAGGGACAGAAAAAGAACCAAAAAGAGAATACAGGATTTAGTAGAATAAGACATCTGACATCAAATGTCATAATGAAGAACATCAGTCCATGAACTATCCTAAATCCTGGTGGAGTACGATGAATTAAAGAGTGATTTAGGAATTAGTGTGGCATCAAAGAAATTCCATATAAAAGTAAGTTTAAGTTACAGGAAAATCTTCTATAGTGTATGCGTCATTAGTCTCATACCTACCACAGTAAATTATTTCACATAGAGATAAACATTTATGTTATCTTACCTTTATATTTCTATATTGCTTTGCTTAGACAACAGTCCAACATAAACTGGTTTACAAAACATGAAAATACAATATATAACAATACATCTTAAAAATGCATCATACAATATATAATGGAGAAATTATTTACCTGATAATTTGGATTTCCTTAGTGTAGACAGATGGTCCTAGGACCAGTGAGTTTATGCTCCCCTGCCAGCAGATAGAGATGGAGCAAGCTGAAGTCACAGTATATATACTCCTGCTGTGACCCCAGCCTAAAAGTATTCTCTTCAAAAGCAACTGTGGACAGACTAGCAAAAAGCTTGATTAATAACAGGTAACCAGAACTGTACTCAACCAACCATAAACACTGAACTCACGTTAGATTCTAGGTACCCCAAGCTAGGAACTGGATGAACACTTACCAGTAATCCCTTGGAACCCAGAGCCCCACAGGAGGACTATTGACACACTCATAGTAACATAGTATTGACGGCAGAAAAAGACCAAAATGGTCCATCTAGTCTGCCCTGCAAGCTTCCCAAGGTAGTAACTGCCGCTCTGTGCAAGTTACCCCTATGTTTCTCTTAAGGGCAGTAACTGCCACTCCGTGCCGGTTTAGCTTTTTTATTTATTCCCATTTTCAACCTTTTAGGGATCCACAGTGTTTATCCCATGCCCCTTTGAAATCCTTCACAGTTTTAGTCACCACTTCCTCCGAAAGGGCATTCCAGGCACCCACCACCCTCTCAATGAAGAAATATTTCCTGACATTGGTTCTAAGTCTTCCTCCCTGGAGTTTCAAATCGTGACCCCTAGCTCTACTGGCACTGAAGTCAGGCTCACTGGTCTATAGTTTCCCGGATCGCCCCTGGAGCCCTTTTTAAATATTGGGGTTACATTGGCTACGCTCCAGTCTTCAGGTACAATGGATGATTTTAATGATAGGTTACAAATTTTAACTAATAGATCAGAAATTTCATTTTTTAGTTCCTTCAGTACCCTAGGATGCATACCATCCAGTCCAGGTGATTTGCTACTCTTTAGTTTGTCAATCTGGCCTACTACATCTTCCAAGCTCACAGTGATTTGGTTCAGTTTGTCTTACTCATCACCCTTGAAAACCATCTCCGGAAATGCTATCTCCCCAACATCCTCATTAGTAAACATGGAAGCAAAGAATTCATTTAGTCTTTCTGCAATATGGTTCCAGTCTAGAGGAATTTCCCCATCTTTCCGGGAATCAGTGCCATCCAGATTCCTGTTGGGACCACCCGCAAGGAGCTAAGGCGAGCTCTGGCGCTTAAGCATAGGACTGGAAGAGGGAGGAGCCACCAGCTGAGGGTCTGACCAGACAGGAATAAGGAAGTGGAGGACTGCGCCAGAAGAAAAGCTTGTAAGCCTTGAAAAACTTCCATCCAAGGAAAAGCAGCTGGATCCAGACCAAGCCCAGAAGGAACTGGAGCTGGTCCCATAGAACTGCCCTTGCCTCCAGAGGAGCCAGAAAAGGGAGAACCAAGGTCTGGGGTCCCCCCAAGTCAAAGCTGTGACCAACTCATCATTAGAATGGGAGGAGCCAGATATAGCAAAATCCAAGAAAGACAATTCTCCCTGAGCATCTGAGCAGTGCTGACACAGGTCAGAAGCCAGATCAGGCTGAGAAGCCCTAATATGACTGGCAACACAAATAAGACGACGCTTAGGCTTCTTGTTTACTGGCGCCATCGCGACAGTAAATGTGCTTCTGAATGGCTCACGCTCAAAAGGGAAATGCGCACAAAAAATAAGCACCTAGAAGAAAGTGTGATAAGGCACACGCACAACTTGTGCGCCAAGCTAAGCATGTGAACAGTGTAAAAACAGCAAGCACAACACATATGCAAAGCTGACACACTGTGCAAACTGACGGCGTGTAGAGGGCAGAACAAGCAGAGGAGCGCTCGCGAAAAACACCACTGCGGCCTATCATGTGGCATGCAAGAAAAAAGCCTAAGTGTGGGACCTAGCCCACCAGGGGCCACTCAACCCACCAGGCTGCCCAGTTCCCCAACCCCAACGGGAGTGGGAACGAACGTCAGTATGGCACACGGAGACTGGAGGAAATCCTGAAACCCCTCTGTCTCTGATTCAAAAATACAACTTTTTTTTTAAAATTTTAAACCTTACCTGAGCTCATCGCTTGCCGGCTGAGTACAGAGATGGTCTCCGAATGCGGGTGGATAGGACATCTTCTGTCACCGTTGCACTTAGCCTCCTGCATCCGCAGACTTTTAGCTGAACTAGCAGCTATGTCCACACCAGGAAACCCAGGTACCAGACCAAAGCATGCCTCTGAGAGACCACAGAAATCACCTCAGGAGTTCTCAACTTGGGGAGGGACTTTTAAGTATTACCGCTGGACAGCGGGGATTTCTTTTCCTTAATTTAGAATTTCAAATTTCTCCTTCCAAAAAGCTCAAAGCAATCCCCATAGGGAGATGCATGTCCACCATCTGCTGGAGACGGAGAATACTGGCAGGCTGGGGTCACTGCACGGCTATATATACTGTGACATCAGCTTGCTCCGTCTCCATCTGCTGGCAGTGGAACATATACCCACTGGTCCTGAGTCCATCTGTCTACACACTAGGAAATAAATTATACTAAAGCATAAAAATTAGTAACAGAATATAAGCAGCTTTAATGGCTAGGACCCAGTTCAACCTCCCTGTGGTAGGACAGAGCCACTAATCCAACTTTCAATGGTAATACATTACAGAAACAATGCTATCAGTACCAGAAATCAATCCTACATCACCAGCATATTTAGCAAAAGAAGAGCTACTCTGATCTCCAGCGGACAGACTTCTCATGCCATTCCAAATGCTCAAAACATCTAGCTGTCCTGATGTGTTGTTCACACTAATCCTTGTAACTTCCTAGTTACTCTCTTGGCACTTCCAAAGGGGCTTCCATAGTTTGCACATCTTCAGTCATGCGCCAGTGGCAAAACACTACCACCAGGTGGCCCTTTAAGCTTCAACATTAGCAGGCAGGATGATACCATAACTAAAGTATCTGAATACTAACTTTCAGACTATAAAATGAGATCTTATTCAGTAAGAGCTGAAGGCAGACTGTTTCAGCTTTTATGGCTAAAGATTTTAGTTACAAAAATAAAGAGAAATTTAATAAGATCTACTCGAATTTTAATGGAAGTGAATTTTTTTGGACGTCATATTCATGACTTGCTCATCAATGAGAAGATACAATATTTTGAAATTCTAAAGTGCATATCAATATCTTTAAGTAACTTTACAACAAACATGTCAGCTACCCATCAAACATAACAATGGAGTATTCAACAATTCTCTATAGCAAATGTAATCTTTGACTGGAAAGAAAAATGTTTTTCAGCCTGCACATTATTGTATTTAGCAACCCCATCCTGGCAGGCTTTACCAGTGGTTTGTTCCACTAATAAATAGAAAAATGTATTAACATATTTTGTTTAGCTTTAAATTTTCACAAGAAGAGAAAAAGGAATCTGTCAATCAGAACCCTTCTATAGAAAGAATGTACTTCCTGAAGTCACAATCTTTCAGCTACAAAGTGCAATATGTGGGTAATCGATTAACATATGGCTAGCACATCAAAGTTTCTTATACACAGTATAGTGCTGCCCATTTAGAATATGCACCTGGCTGCCAATCTTTGAATTCCTACTGTCTTTTTTTGATTTTTTAAAGCAAATCAACACACAAAATCCAAGCTGCAACAGGAACTGGGGGTTCATCTATAGTTGAAGCAGATGGTACTGTATTTCCCAAGAGAGCATAAATCATGAATCACATGAATAAAGAACCTACTACTGTGGCAGAAATCACAGTCAAACATAGAATTTGATTCCTCTCTAGCATCACTCTTTCCATTTCCCCACTTTCTCTTCCCCAAGTACCTTTCTACATATCTTTCATCCCTTTCTCTCCCTCTTTCCCCCTCCACCTCCCTTTTATTCTCTCTCCACTCCCCTCATACCCACTCTTTCTTCTTTTCATCTCCAAAAAGAAAACTGGAGACTTATAAACTGTAGCAAAGAGCAACAAAATGGATAGCTTTTAGAATATTAATTTTAAACAGGTTCTTGAAATGATTATAGTATTTAGGAGTCTCAAGCAAACTAATGGATTGGACTGTATTCATGCAATACGTTTGGTAAGATATGGTTGCTAACATAATATCCTGATGCTATGAAGGGTGGAAAGGATAAGACTAAGGTGATTAAGAAGCTTTGATTTTCACAAAGAGTAGTGCGTATGCAGAAGAAAGGAGCCAAAATAAGTGCAGGCACCTTGATGTCATTTAGCACCCTCTGTATATTACCTGAATATACTTTATTTTCCACCTACAAGACGACAGGACAAATAGAAATGTTTCAAGTTACTAGTCTATCATGTTACACTTAATGGAATGGATGAGCACATAGTTATATTTTTCAACAAAACTTAAGGTTTTTATTGTAATGAGTTGCTGCCACTTAAGTTATTTTTGGTTGAAATTTAGAGCAACTGTATAGAACAATCACTGAAGCAAGCCACACAAACACAGTCAAAAAGAGGCTTGTGGCACAGTCCAGTTTCATAGGAAAATATTCATATTTTTCCAATTAAGTATTGAAAAAAGAATTTGCTTACCTCCATTGCTCTCTTAATATAAGGTATCTGTGTACCACTGTCAAGGTCTTCATTTATTATAAGTCTTCGAGCCCATTGTCCTGCTCTGACAACACCACTACCATGAATCAAAACCATAAGTTTGTCTGTATTCGTCATTGCATCTTCACTCATAAAGATAAAACTCTTTGGCTCATTTTCAGTAGCATCTACCTGCAATGGGAAAAAGTCAATATTTAGTAGACTTGAATAAAGAATTAATGGTGGCATTGTCCATAAAGAAATAAGTTCAAGGACATCGGTTCAGAATATGAAGTTAGAAGGAAGGAGGCTAGCGAGCTCAGAAGAAAATGCTTGATTGTGACAATGTTGAAGGCCTGAAATGTCCAACTGAGGTAGGAAACAAACTGTGGTAAAATGTAATATTTATGACAAAGAAAGCACTGCTAAGAGCTAAGGTGGGGGAGGAACAGAGTAAAAGAAATGTGACCAGTGTTTGGACAACCTATGGAAACTTATATGCTCATCTAACCAGAGGGTGAAAAAAGGGAGACAACAAAGCTGACTTGTACAGAATGGTGATATAGCTGCATCAAGCTGACAAGAAAAGTCAGCAGGGTCAACCAACACATAGAAGTGGCAATGCTTTAGTATATACTCATGGCAAGTTGTCACGTTTCTTGATAAAGGCTGCTGGCTGACTTGGTTACATTTCCCAAATACAAACAAAAGGAGGAACAGCAATCTCAGGCAGACTGGATAGAGCAAATAATCTTACCTGCCAAAATCTACTAGGTTATGTTATATTAAGTATCACAAAAGTCCAAAAGCATACTGATGATAAATTAGTGGCAGAAAGACAATATGCCATGCATGTATAAAAGAAAATTCAAACAGAAATGTTCCTATTATGTCTTCTATCTATTGCAACCAATAGGGTCTATTTTTAAGTCTTTGACTGTGGTTGGTCTATTGGATCTATGTGTAAGATCTGCAGTTGTGTTTAAAATTTAATGCTGATGGCACGATTTACTGATTGTTTAGAAGCACAGTGCAGGACTGGTTAGGGAAGTATAAAAGCTGCTTCTCAATGATAGTAGGGAGGTCCCAAATTCAGTCTAAAAGCCCTTGTGCTGCTTTGGAGAAGAAGGCCATCTGGCAGGAGACCACCACCTTGGTGTGGCAGGCAGTGATCCCATAGCAAGGATCTACCCTCCATGTGATGCTTTACCCTCTCACCCCGAGGATATAACCCCAGGGGTCCATAATCAGGAGGGAAAGGTTAGGATGACCATTGTATTGGGTGATTTCATCATTAGGCATGAAGACAGGTGGGTGGCTGATGGGCATGAGGATCGCTTTAGTAACTTGCCTAGTTGATGTAAGCGTAGTGGATGTCACGTTCCACCTAGGTAAAATTTTAAAGAGTGCTGGGGAACAGCTGGTACAAATGGTACAAGTGGATACCAATGATATAGGAAGATGCAGGAGAGAGGTTCTGGAGGCTAAATTTAGTCTCTTGGGTAGGAAATTGAAATCTAGAACCTCCAAGGTTGAATTTTCAGAAATGCTCTCTGATCCTCGCACAGAACCCCTGAGGCAGGCTAAACGCCAGAGTCTCAATGCATGGATGAGACGATGGAGCAGGAAAGAGGATTTTAGGAACTGAGCAAACTCTAGGGAAGGGGGTCCTATTCCAACAGGATAGGCCCCACCTTAACCAGAGTAGAACCAGGCTACTAGCATTAATCTTTAAAAAGAAGATAGGACAGATGATGGGGAAAGCAGACAGTCACTAGGAAATGCATGGTTTGGAATGTTGTATCTTTGAAGGATACTAACAAAACAGGAAGTTTGGGCATCTCGATAGAGAGGTTGCAATATATGCTAAAATAGCCCAGGTGCCATTAAGTAAAGAGTGATAGAAGGAAAAAGCCCTCAGTGCAGAAGTTTAAATTGTAAAGGAGTGCTGCAGTATCAATCATAGATCAAAAAACACCCTTTCAAACTTTAGTGCTTTAACTTTAATGAATAATTTAAAAATAAAATATTTAAAATTTCTCCATTCCACATAAAACAATTTTAATTATTAGTTTTGCAAAACTCCTTAGGTTTTCTTTAGGCTGCTTGATAAACTAATTTCATATTTGATTTGACAGGTTCACAAAGAAATATGCCTTAGAAAAAGGATCTTGCGTCATCGTGATATGATGTTGAAAACCTCTGCTCAGCATGAGGCAGCAACCAAGAAAGCAAATAGAATGCTAGGAATTATTAGGAAAGGAATGCAGAATAAAACAGAGACTATTGCTTAGTAACTTGTCTGCCTGGTTTGAAGGTAGCAGACCTCATGTACCACTTAGATAAGATTTTAGAGTGTGCTGGGGAAGAGCTAGCTGTCGTGGTACATGTGGGCACCAATGACATAGGAAGGTGCAGGAGGGAGGTCCTGGAGGCTAAATTTAGAATCTTAGATAGGAAATTGAAATCCAGAATCTCCAGGATTGCATTCTCAGAAATGAACCCTGAAGCAGACTGAGGACCCCCAAAAGCAGACTGAGCTCCAGAGTCTCAATGCATGGATGAGACCATGGTGCAGGGAAGAAGGCTTTAGGTTTGCTAGAAACTGGGGAACATTCTAGGGAACGGGAAGCCTATTCCACAGGATGTGCTCTATATCTTAACTAAAATGGAACCAGGCTCCTGATGATAACTTTTAAAAAGGAGATAGACCAGCGATTAAACTAGACCACTGAAGAAAGCTGAAAGTCGCTCAGAAGCACATGGTACGGAGGGAGGCATTTTTCAAGGATACCTTCAAAACAGGGAAGTTAGAATATCCCAGTAGAGAGGTTGTGTTTTAAGGCTGAAGTAGCCCAGAAAATGTAGACAAAGCACCCCAATGCGAATGACTCTCTACTGCATGTATCTTTTGCTAATAAGCAGGTTGTGAATACAAAGAGAAAAGAAAATACAAATAAAAAACATACTTTAAAAAGTCTGTATGCAAATGCCAGAAGTCTGAAGAGTAAAACTGGTGAATTAGAATGTATTATGCGAGGATATAGATATTTCAGATACGCGATTGAAAGAAGATAACCAATGGAATACCGATACCAGGGTTTAAATTATATTGACCATAGCGGTAGTCAAAAAGGCAAATAGAATATTAGGAATGATCCAAACAGGAATGGAGACTAAAAAAGAAAATACCATATTTCTTCTGTATCAAGTCATGATTTGACCACAGCTTGAGTATCGTGTGCAGTTAAACATAAAAACATATGAATTGCCTTAATGGATCAGACCAAGGCATCAAGCCCAGTATCCCGTTTCCAGTGCTGGCCAAACAGGTCACATGAACCTAGAAGGATCCAAAACAGTAGACAGATCTCATGCTTCTAATGGCTAGGGATAAGTAGTGGCTTTTCCCAAGTTCATCTATTAAATAATATATGGATTTCTGCAGGAACTTGTTCAAACTTTTTTTTGAACACAGCTATACTAGCTACATTTACCACATACTCCAGCAATAAATTCCAGAGCTTAATTGTGCATTTAGTGATAAAGAATTTTTTCTGATTTCTTTTAAATATGCTACTTACTAACTTCATAGAGCATCCCCTGATTTTTGTATTATTTAAAAAGAGTATATAACTGATTCACATTTACTCATTCTTATGCCACTCATGATTCTATAGACCTCTATCATATCCCCTCCCACCCCCCCATCAGCTATCTCCTTCTGCAAGTTGAACAGCCCTAACCTCTTTAGCCTTTCCTCATAGGAGAGCCATTCTATCCCCTTTATCATTTTGATCACCCTTCTCTGTTTGTTTTCCAGTTTACCTATATCTTTTATGAGATGTGGAAACCAGAATTGCACACAGAACTCAATTTGCGGTCTCACCATGGAGCAATACAGAGGTATTATGATATTTTCTATTTTATTCTCCATTCCTTTCCTAATAATTCCTAACATTCTGTTTTCTTTTATGACTGCTACCACACACTGCACTGATTATTTCAAAGTATTGTCCTACATCCTTTCCCTTGGTGGTAACTTCTAATATGGAACCTAACCATGTAACTACAGTATAAGCTACTTTTCCCAATGTGCATCACATTGCACTTACCCATATTAGATATACCGTATTTTTCGCTCCATAAGACGCACTTTTTTTCCCCCAAAGGTGGGGGGAAAATGTATGTGCGTCTTATGGAGCGAATATAAAAAAAAAAACCAAACAAAAATCTAACAAACCCCCCCCCCCCTCCCCCGACTCCCCAAGACCTATCGACTTAATTTCCTACAACCCCCCACCCTCCTGACCCCCCCCCCCCAAGACCTGAAAAATTAATTTCCTGCAACCCCCCACCCTCCTGACCCCCCCAAGACCTGCCAAACGTCCCTGGTGGTCCAGCGGGGGTCCGGGAACGATCTCCTGGGTGTGGGCCGTCGGCTGCCAGTAAACAAAATGGCGCCGACGGCCCTATGCCCTCACTATGTCACTGAGACCGACCGCTGCTATTGGTCGGTCTCAGTGACATAGTGAGGGCATAGGGCCGTCGGCGCCATTTTGTTTACTGGCAGCCGACGGCCCTATGCCCTCACTATGTCACTGAGACCGACCAATAGCAGCGGTCGGTCTCAGTGACATAGTGTGGGCATAGGGCCGTCGGCTGCCAGTAAACAAAATGGCGCCGACGGCCCTATGCCCTCACTATGTCACTGAGACTGACCAATAGCAGCGGTCGGTCTCAGTGACATAGTGAGGGCATAGAGCCGTCGGCGCCATTTTGTTTACTGGCAGCCGACGGCTCACGCCCAGGAGATCGTTCCCGGACCGCTCCTGGACCCCCGCTGGACCACCAGGGACGTTTGGCAGGTCTTGGGGGGGTCAGGAGGGTGGGGGGTTGCAGGAAATTAATTCGGCAGGTCTTGGGGGGGTCAGGAGGGTGGGGGGTTGCAGGAAATTAATTCGGCAGGTCTTGGGGGGTCAGGGGGTGGAGGTTGTTAATTTAAAGGGTTGGGATGGGGGGGGGTTTGGGGGTTCCCACAGAAAGAAAAGTTTTCTGATCTGGGGAGTGGACCGAAATGGCCCTCCCCAGACCCGAAAACAAAATGGGGAGAAAAAAAAAAAAACTATGCACTCCCCTAATTTGCTCCATAAGACGCCCAGACGCAGAGCCGGTTTAGCACAATTTTTTTTTTTTTAATTTTCCCCCTCTGAATCCTAGGTGCGTCTTATGGTCAGGTGCGTCTTATGGAGCGAAAAATACGGTAATCTACCATTTGAATGCCCAATCTCCCAATCCCCAGTCTTTCTGCAATTTCTCACAATCCACTTGTAATTTCAATACTCAGAATAATTTTGTATCTTCTGCAAATTTGATCATCTCACTTGGCATTCCCTTTTCCAAATCATTTATAAATATATTAAAAAGCATTTACTCCAATGCAGACCCCTGAGACACTCCACTGTTTACCATTTTCCACTGAGAAAACTGACCATTTATTCCTACATGTTTCTTATCTTTTAACCAGCTTGTAATCCACAAGAGGACACAGCCTCCTATTTCAGAAACATGACGGCAGAAAAAGATTGTATGGCCCAGCCACCCAATTAATTTATCCTTATAATTCTTATCGCTCCCCTAGAGATACACTATATTTATCCCATGCTTTCTTGAACTCAGATACTGTTTTTGTCTCCATCACCTCCACTCGGAGGCCGTTCCATGCATCCACTAACTTCCCTGTAAAAGCAGGTTTGCTTACCGTAAACGGTGTTTCTGTAGATAGCAGGATGAATTAGCCATGCTGTCATGGGATCTGTCAATCAGGTCCGGGAGGCGGAGCTTTACCAAGCAGAGATTTAGATTTTAGCTCTCTGCGGCTGCATGCGTGTTCCCGCGCAGGAAAGTAACAGATTCTCCTCAGTCTGTGATTAAGCTGTATTGTAGTTGAAAAGACGGTGACTGCCAGGGAGGAGGGCGGGTCAGCATGGCTAATTCATCCTGCTATCTACGGAAACACCGTTTACGGTAAGCAAACCTGCTTTTCCCCCGTCGATAGCAGGGCTGAATTAGCCATGCTGTCATGGGAGTCCCAAGCTCTGGATCACATTGTTTATGCTATGTATGTTTGTACGTAATCATGAACAGTGTGGCAGTCACTGTGTTCAAGAGGATAGAGAGTAGAAGATTGCGTGCCCTATCTACGCATCAGCGGCTGCTTGTTGATCAAGGCAGTAGTGCGATGTGAAGGTATGGAGTGATGACCATGTAGCTGACATACAAATGTCTATGGGTTGTACATGTTTAAGATGTGCCAAGGAGGCCGCCACTGCTCTAACTTGATGAGCTTTGGGAAAGAATGTAGCTGTAGCTTCTGTTTGTCGTAGCAAAATTTGATGCACTGTGCTATCCAGCTGGAGATGGTGTGTTTAGCCACTGGTAGTCCAGGCGCCTTCAGGTCAAAAGAGACAAAGAGTTGAGAAACTCGGGAGTCTGAGTTTGTTCTTTCTTTGTAGTATGCTAAAGCTCTTTTTCAATCTAGTGTATGCAGTAATTTTTCCCTGTCATTTGTATGAGGTTTAGGGAAAAAGATGGGTAATTCTATGGTCTGATTGAGATGGAATTGAGAAACCACTTTTGGTAGGAAGGACTGGTAAGTTCGGAGAACCACCTTTTGGTGATGAAATTGTAAATATGGAGAATAATGGACCAAGGCCTGTAGTTCATTGACGCTTCGTGCTGATGTTACTGCAACCAGTAACACCACCTTCCATGTGAGGTATTTAATATGTGCTGAGTCCATGGGCTCAAACGGGGGAAGCATAAGCTGTTCAAGAACTATGTTGAGGTTCCATGGAACTGGAGGTTTGGAGATCGGAGGACGAAGGTGATTTAACCCCTTGATGAAACGAGATAGTAAGGGGTGACTGGAAATAGGAATATTGTTAAGTGGTCTGTGATATGCCACTATGGCACTGAGATGAACCCTAATGGATGATGTTGCAAGACCAGCTGTGTACACTGTATGTAGATAATCCATGAATAACTCAGGTGAACAGTCTAATGGTGGTGCACCAGGTAGAGTATCGTTTCCATTTATAACTATAGCTTTTCCTTGTTGAGAGTTTCCTGGATTCTAAAAAAATGGACTGTGCCGAAGTGGAAACTCCCTGTTCTGTTAAAAGGAGCCTCTCAATCTCCATGCTGTCAAATGGAGAGATGAGTGTAGCGGGTGTAGAAGCGTTCCTTGATCTTGGAAGAGAAGATCCGGGCGATTTGGTAACCGAATTGGGTCCGAGATGGACAGTCGGAGAAGGAAACTGTACCACGGTTGCCTTGGCCAGGCTGGAGCTATGAGTATCAGTTGAGCCTTGTCTGCTATGCACTTTTGAATTGTCC
Source organism: Rhinatrema bivittatum (assembly GCF_901001135.1). Classification (NCBI taxonomy): domain Eukaryota; kingdom Metazoa; phylum Chordata; class Amphibia; order Gymnophiona; family Rhinatrematidae; genus Rhinatrema; species Rhinatrema bivittatum. The sequence continues at coordinate 655,277,540 of NC_042615.1, read as the reverse complement.
TTGTTATGAGTGGTATAGGAGGAAAGGCATACAGGAGGCCTGTCGTCCACGGAATGAGGAAGGCATCCTGGGCGATCCTGAACTGACTTGGTCTTATCGAACAGAATTTGGGAACTTGCAAAGAGATCTATTGTAGGCATCCCCCACTGAATGAAGATGTCTTGGGCTACCTCCGAATTGAGTATCCATTCGTGAGGATGAAAGATGCGACTTAGCCTGTCCACTCTTGTATTTGCTACTCCTGGTAGGTAAATTGCTTGCAGATGTATGCAATGTTGGTGAGCATGTTGAAAGATTGTCAGGGTCTCCTTGTAAAGGGACCATGAACCGGACCCTCCTTGCTTGTTGATATAAAACATTGCCACTTGATTGTCTATGTAGATCATGATTCTGCGGCCCTTTAAGTGATCTTGAAACACTTGTAACGCATTTCGAATTGCTCTGAGCTCCAATAAATTTATCTGTAGGGTCTGCTCGGAGATTGTCCATAACCCTTGGGTTTCGTAAATCTCGAGATTTGCTCCCCATTCCTTGCGAGACGCATCTGTGGTTAAAACTGCATTGTGAGGAGGAGGACTGAACAATGCTCCTTTGGACAGGGTGGAGCCTAGAAGCCACCATGTTATGTCCTGTTTCATCTCGGAGATCAACGATAACTTCTATGTCAATGCTTGTGAGTGTTGTTTCCACTGACGTTTTAGTCCCCATTGCAAGCGTCTCATGTGTAGCCTGGTATTGGGAACCATGAAAATAGCCGCCGCCATGTGGCCGAGGACTATCAAACTCTGTCTCGCCGACGGCCTTTGAGTGTTGTTCAACGAGTAGAGAAGTTGACATAGTTGTGTTATTCTTTCTGTTGGGAGATACACCCGGTTGCGAATGGTCTCCAGGACTGCTCCTATAAACTGTAGTCTTTATGTTGGTTGGAAATGTGATTTCTGAAAATTGATCACTAGCCCCAATTCCTGTAAGCACTGTATCACTCGTCGAAGGTGATCGAGTAAGATGTCTGGGGTCGAGGCTATTATTAGCCAATCATCCAGATATGGAAAGATGGTCATACCCTGTTGTCTGAGATGAGCCACCACCACAACCATGCATTTGGTGAAAACCCTTGGTGCAGCCGATAGTCCAAAGGGAAGAACCTTGTACTGGTAGTGCTGATGGCCGTAGCGAAAGCATAGGTAATGCCAAGAGGATGGATGGATTGGAATATGTGTGTAAGCATCCTTCAGATCGATGGAACACATCCAGTCGTTGGGTTGAATCAGAGGTAGGATCGATTTCAACGATACCATCTTGAATTTCTCTTTGGTTAGGAATTTGTTCAATTCCCGTAGATCTAATATGGGGCGAAGGCCACCCGACTTTTTGGGTATGAGGAAGTATGGGGAATAAAACCCTGTGTGTCAGGTTTTCGGGAAAATCTGTCGAATGGCCTGCTGTTTGAGAAGCAAAGCAATTTCCTCCCCCAGTTGTGGTTGGAAGCTTTGACTCTTTAGAGTGGAAAGATGAGGTAGTATGGGTTTTGTGGTAAATTGGAGTTGATAGCCATGTCGTACTATCTCTAAAACCCATTGATCGGTTGTTATTCTCTCCCAGGCTGCCAGGCAAGAATGAATTCTGCCAGGTGGTGTTTGATGTAGTGGTGGTGGCTGGGTTATTAAAAGATGGCATTGATTTTACTGCAGCAGCCGGTTGTTGTGTCTGCTGTCTTTGGTTACGTGGTTTACCCCTACATTGAATTGGGTTGTGTTGCTGCGGCAGAGGACGCTGATAAGATGGATACGTCTGTGTACGAAAGGATTGATAAGACCTGTAAGGCCTACGGGCATAGGATTGTCTACGAGTAGATCCTACATAATGATGCGTGGTCGAGTAGTGAGGTTGTGATGTTAAGGATTGAACTGCTAGAGCTTCCTCTTTTAATTTGCCGACTGTGTCTTGAAATCGTTCTCTGAACAGGTTGTCTCCTGTACACGGAGGTTCGTTAGTTTCTCGTGTAAATCTTCTCGTATCGTACTAGAACGTAACCATGCCATTCTATGGGCTGCGATAGCTGTTGCAGATGCTCTAGAAGATCTTTCAAATCCCTCATATACTGATCGCAGAAGGTGTCGAGAACACTCCTCCATGTCATGAAGAGGCGGTGGTATCTGATCTGCCGTTGAGGAAAGCATACCTTTTGTGGCTTGTATGCACTCATATAGGTACTGTACCATGTAGAATTGATGGTGCATAATGCGGGCATTCAACATTGAGTTGTGGTACATCTTTCTGCCAAACTCATCTAAAAATCGGTTGTCTTTGCCTGGTGGATATGAGGTATGCGACTTTGCTTTTTTGAATCTTTGCATTGCAGACTCTACCACAATTGAAGCATGTGGTAGTTGTGGCGTAGAGTAAGGCGATGTTTTCCGCATGCGGAATTTTATATCTGTTTTCTTTGAAACCGCTGACAGAGAGTAAGGTGTTTCCCAAGATTTCTGTAAGACGGTATGTAATAGTTCTTGTGGTGGGAGAGATATTGGTTCTCCCGGAGCATCGAAAATCTTTAGGAGACCAAAGGTTTCTGATCTAGGGTTTGTCTCCTTTTGTACCTCCAGATGTAATATCATGCCCAATTTTTCTAAAAAGTTTGGGTATGTCAGGTCCTCTGGAGGGGAATACGGTTCGTGCGGTTGTTCCTGTGGATCCGATGGGAATCCGGTAGATGACGATGGGGATGTTTGCGGAGACAGAGAATCGATAGGTGTATCTTGCTGTTGAATCTGTGAAATTGGTCGTTTTGCTATTGAGGATGCCGGAAGCTCCACCGACGGTTCTCTAGAGGTATGTATACTGTGTTCCGGGGAACTCACAGATAGTTCATTAGACATCTTAAAGGATGATTGAAGAGTTTCGTAAAACCCTGCCAATGATTGGGATAATTGAAAAAATGCCTCTTTTGTTTGAGAAGGCATTGTTGAACGACCAGATTGTTTTGGTAACTCGCATGCTTTAGGTTGCACTGGAGGAATTTGAGGGGAAGCACTTGGTACATCATACGTCTTCCCTATCTTGCCCTCTGTGGTCCTAACAGAATTATCTGAGGATGTAGATACAGCAGAGGAAGTGATTTGTATTATGTCTCTACGAGATAAGGTGCTTGCACTTCGTGCATGAGATGACCTAGAAGTAGAAGGGCTCACTTCCCATGTGTCCCTCGTCTTCACAGCCTTTTGATGTGAGTGACGTGATCGCCTATGGTGATGGCGTCCTGTGTGGATTCCACTTCCCGACGGCGATCGTTCTTATACGTTTTGATTTCACCTCTGTAGAATTAGAATCTAAAGAGGTGGAATGAGGTACATCTGGAGACTGATGTCTTCGTTTTAACCCATGTGGTATTGAATGATATGGGTGTTTGGACTGTTGTAGTCCACTGTGCTTCGATTTCTTTGCTGCTGTGTACTCCAATGCCTTCGGTGCCACGTGCGCCAATGTTTTCTGTAGATTGTGCGCATATGGCGACTTGTGCGCATAAGTCTTTGGCGCCGAGCGCACAAAAGTCGGCAATGTGCGCACATTTGGCTCCGGCGTCATATGCGCAGATGTCTTTGGCTCAGTGTGCGCAGACGTCCTCAGCGCCGTGTGCGCGGATGTCTTCGGCGCTGTGTCCACCAATGTCTTGTGCGCCGATGTCGTTTTGGGCACAGGTTTATGCGCCGACGGTGATTTGGGCGCAGAAGATACTTTGGGCACATAAGTTGTAGGCACGGAAGATTTAGGCACCGTTGTTTCCTGCACCAATTGCTGAGGCTCTCTCGGTCCTCTCGGATCCGGTGGCCTATGTTGTCTCGGCAAGTCCTTACCTCCAAGCCTGGAGGGTTGAGGATCCCACGACGACGCTCGTTTTTTCGATGGAGCCGTGTTGTCGAGGGGCCAGGCGAAGAATAAGCCTCCAATGGCTGCGAAAAACTGAAAAGCTCCCGTATCTTATAAGCCCGCTGTTTTTGGGCTCTTGGGGACTTTCGGGCACAAAATTCACAATTTTGTAAATTGTGCTCTGGCCCCAGGCATCCGTAACATCGGTCATGGCCATCCGTGACCGATATTACCTTTCCACAGGTACAGGGTTTAAACCCCAACTTTTTTGACATTTCTAATAAAAAATAATAAACGCTGAGGAGAAGTCAGCCCCGCGTGCGATCCCGCTCGTGGAAAGAACAGACTGAGGTGAATCTGTTACTTTCCTGCACTGGAACACATGCGCAGCCACAGAGAGCTAAAATCTAAATCTCTGCTTGGTAAAGCTCCGCCTCCCGGACCTGATTGACAGATCCCATGACAGCATGGCTAATTCAGCCCTGCTATCAATGGGAAAAGAAATATTTCTTAAGATTACTCCTAAGTCTTCCCTCATTCCATTCTAGAGCCTCCTTTCCATTGAAATTCTTACCTCCCATGCATGGAAAACTTTGAGATAGTTAAATGTTTCCATCATATCTCCCTTATCTCACCTTTCCTCTTGGGTGTACATTTAGGTTTTGAAGTCTATCCCCATACTTTTTATAACAAAGACCACTGACCATTTCAAAGCCACCCTCTGGACCGATTCCTACCAGTTTATATCGTTTTGAAGGTGCAGTCTCCAGAATTGCACACAGGATTCCAAATAAAGTCTCAGAGACCTATACAGGGGCAATATCACCTCCTTTTTCCTGCTGACCATTCCTCTCCCTATGCAGCCAAGCATCTTTTTGGATTTTGCTATCACTTTATCCACCTGTTTAGCCATCTTAAGATCCTCAAATATAATCACCCCCAAATCCCGATCTTCTTTCATGCTTAGAAGATTTACACCTCCAATACTTTACCTCCCCATTGGGTTTTTGCATCCTAAATACATTACTCTGCTTTTTTTTTACCATTAACTACCAGATCCTAGACCATTCCTCGAGCTTTGCTAGATCCTTCCTCATGTTTTCCCACACCTTCCTGGCGGCCTATCCTGTTGCAGATTTTTATATCATTGGCAAAAAGACAAACCTTTTCTGACAATCCTTCTGCTGTCACTCATGAAAAATGCTGAAAAGAACCAGTCCAAGGACCAATTCCTGAGGAACACCGCTATTAATACACCCTCCTAAGAGAAAAAGCCATTTACCACTACCCTTTGTCACCTCCCAGTCAGCCAGTTTCTAACCCAGTGAGTCAGTCTAAGTCCCATAACAAGGGTGCTTAAGGAATCTCCTATGAGAAACAGTGTCAAAGGCCTTACTGAAATCCAAATACACTACATCTAGCACTCTCCCTTGATCCAACTCTCTGGTCACCCAATCACAGAAATTGACCAGATTTGTCTGACAAGATTTACCTATGATAAAACCATGTTGCCTCAGATTCCAAAATTTGCACTATCCTCTGTTTTACAGCAATTCCATTAATTTGCTCACCACAGAGATCAGACTCACCAGCCTATAGGTCCCTGCCTCCTCCTTACTTCCACTTTTATGAATAGGAACCACATTTACCCATCTGCAGTCCTCTGGATCTACTCTCAACCGTAAAGAAGCATTGAAACTGTCAGCCAGTGAAGCTGCCAGGACATCTCAAAGATCCCTGTGTACCTTTGGATGTACCCCATCCAGCCCTATCATCTTATCTACTTTAAGTTTAGTTAGCTCTTCACAAACACACACTAGCTTCTGTGCTGTCCCCTCCACCCATTTATTATGTCCCTCTTCCATGCCAACCAAAAAGAACCCCAGCTAACTCCAGTGATCTAAACTTTAAAAACCAACACCCTCACCTCCCAAGTCTTCACTACCTCCCCTGGAATCCATGGCTGCTGCAAGAGTATTACATGCCCTAGGCGAAACTTACAGCTTTGCATGTGCATACACACACCACAGCCCTCTCTCTTACATGCACAGTTAAGAATTATGTATTTACAGTATAATATATTTTACATGAAAAAAACAAAAGAACAGTTTTCTGAGGTAAACATATCACTTTATATTATATTTACATGTTTTGCTGTGATGCGAAATCCCTGCACAAAAGATACTTGGAACCTATATGAAAATAGGCCTATTTGTTAGGTGTGGGCTTGACCCTCAGAAGTCTTTGACTGCTTATGATAAATATAGTTATTACAAACATTTCTTTTTTTACTTTTAACTTAGGCTTGTCAGAAATATACTAAGACAGTTAAAGGGGCCTCTGGGAACTACCAGGAGGGATTTCTAGGGAGTTTCCACAACTTGGTGCACTGGCCCACAGTGGGTATAGAAATATTCTCTCCCCCCAGGACTTACTTCTTCTTGATTCTGTCTTTTTCCTTATTACCAACAATACATCTGTTGCAGAGGATTTCTGGGAACTTCAGTTTTCGGCATCTTCAGTTGACAATATTATCATACATTGCTGCTTCCATCTTATTTTTTGGGCTGTGTGGTTCTGGTCTTGGTCATTCAGCTGTACTCCCCACTCTTCTCCGGCTTTCCCCAAGTAGGTTCTGGTAAGTGTAGCTTTATTTTTATTGCCATTTGCTTTCCTTTTGTTGCCTCCCACCCCTTGGCTCTGTCATGGAGTCTCTGCCCTCCGCTGTTGCAAAGCAGGGAGAGAAGGGATTTAGTAAGGGAAGTTATAGTATAGATCTAGTCTTCAGTATTTATTACGGGTTTATATTGTTTTTTCCACCTATTGACACACAGAGCAGATAAGGGTTGCGCTTTTTTGGCATACAAGCGCTGGATTAGCTGTGGCACCAGCTGATTTGTGGAGTCTGAATGTGTATAGATAGAGATGACTGGAATTAAAGTAGAGTTGGAGTCCCTTTTTTGGATTAAAATAGGTGCAACTGGTATTTGGCTTTTCCCCCACCAGGCTGGCACAGGGGCAGTGGTAGTCCCTCCTGGGAGGAGTAGACGTGCCTGGGGAGGCCAGTCCCAGGCTGGGAGTCCTGCTATCTGAGGGTTGAAGTCCCCAGGGTACAGATCTCATTGGATAATATCTTTGGATTGGTTTAGGGATTTTAGACACTTAGCGCAATGTTTTTGGATCTTCTGGGTATTACAGTTACTTGGCATAGTGACTCGGGATTTGTTTCTTTGTGCTATTTTGCTTTATCTAGTAGTGCTATAGTGAACAAGATGAAGGGGAGAACGGGATGAGAAAAAAGGGTCTTCTGCCTGAACATTGTCAGCTGGCAATACAGGGGACCTTTGCATGTGTTGGTGTGCCTGAGGATAGCAAAGGGAGTGCCTGGTGGTTTAGATTTTATTTTGTCATGGGTCACACAGTTTCCTCGCCTGAGCCATCACCTCACAAGCTGCTAATTGGATGTGGCATAACTCAAAAGGCGTTGTCCGAGCTAAAAGAGGAAGTAAGTAAATTGCACACAAAAAAAAAAAAAGCAAGTTTGCTTATCATAAACGGTGTTTTCCATAGACAGCAGGAAGAAGTAGCCTTGCTGTCTGGGAGTGCCCCCTGGCAGCCCGATGCAGGAACTTCTCTTAGTACATTGAAAGACATGCTCCTGCACACCTGCGCGGTACCTTCCCGCATGACTGCCTGCATCACCTCAGTTTGTTAGAAAGCATAGAGCATCGGTAACCACCAGAAAGTGAAAGCAGGCAAATAGTAGGACTGTCCAGGGAGGAGGGTGGCTAATTCATCCTGCTATCTACTGAAAACACCGTTTACAGTAAGCAAACTTGCTTTTTTCCCCACAGATAAGCAGGCTGAATTAGCCATGCTGTCTGGGAGTCCCTAGCCAGGGAGCGAGGCACAGTCCTCTTTTTGAGCAGGTAGTTCGTGGATGCTCACATCTGAGTGTAATCACCTATGCAACGTATCCCTGTAATCGGTGGACACTCTTAAGAGTTGGTAGCATTACGCAGTATTTCCTGCCCCATGGACGCATCGGCAGTGGCGTGTTGATGGAGATAGTAATGAGACGTGAAGGTAAATGTCTTGAATTGGTACTTACTGTAAGTGTGCGACTGAAGTAGCTACAGTGCGCAATTGATGTGCCTTTATCCTCGAAGGTAGTGTCTCTGATCTGGTAGAATAACAGAAATGGATGCATTGGGTTAACCAGCTCACTAGCATGCATTTGGTTACTGGCAATCCTGGAGCATTCGGGTTGAAGGAAAGAAAGAGTTGAGAATGCCTGTTGGGCATACTAGTCCATTTCTTGTAGTAGGCCAACGCTCTCTTGCAATCCAATGCGTAAAGCAGAGCTTCCCAGCTGGAAGCATGCAGTCATGGAAAGAAGGTCGGTACCATTATAGTCTTATTCAGATAGAACGCCGAGACCACTTTTGGGAGGAAGGTCGAGTGCATCCGAAAAGTAACCTTGTCACGATAGAACTGCAAATTGCACATAGTGCACCAGTGTCTGAAGCTCGCTCACTCTCTGTGCTGAAGTTATTGCTACTAAAAAGAGTACTTTCCATGTGAGGAACTTCAGCGAGGATGATTACATCGGCTTAAACGGAGGGTGCATCAATGTCTCCAGGACCATGTTCAAGTCCTATGGAACTGCTGGCCATGAAACAGGAGGATGTAGTCTCAAAGCCCCCTTCATGAAACAAGAAATGAGGAGGTGTGTGGAAATAGAGGCTCCCTGAACGGAAGGGTGATAAGCCGCAATGGCACTGAGGTGTACTCTGATGGACGAAATTGCTAGCCCGGACACATACAGCGAGTGTAAGTACTGAATCAAGTGTTCTGGAGAAGAGTGAAAGGGGTCCAGACACCCCGATATACACCAATGGTGGAATCAAGACCACTTGGCAGCATAATTTATTCTCGTGGACAGTCTGCATGAGGAAATGATATCATCTTGAACCTCCAGTGCAATAGGCAGCTGGCTCAGTATCTTCCTTTCCATCTCCATGCCGTCGAATGAAGGGAGTTCTGCATGAGATGAAGAAGCATCCCTTCCCTCCTACATGAGAAGATCCTGTCTGCAAGGGAGACGAACCAGTGGTTGCAGGGAGAGGTGCATGAGGTAGGCATACCACGGTTGTCTGGGTCACGCCAGTGCTATGAGGATGAGATCTAACTCCTCCGCCATGCATTTCTGTAATACACGGGCGATAAGCAGAATTGGGGGGAAAGCATATCTAGAGATGTGAATCGGAACCAGAATCGGTTCGGATTTCAGTTCCAATTCACATCTCTATAGATGTGAATCGGAACCAGAATCGGTTCGGATTTCAGTTCCGATTCACATCTCTAATATCAACAACCCCTCCCAGTGAATCAGAAATGCGTCCTGAGCCACTCGCAGGGAGCTGAGGTACAGAACTCTGGCAGCTTCACGTTGCATTCATTGACGACGAGATCTATGGTCAGAAGTCCCCACTTGTGGAAGAGGGAGAACACTACCACCAGATGCAGTTCCCACTCGTGGGGACAAAAGATCCTGCTAAGCCGGTCTACTTCCGTGTTCCTTACACCGGGCAGGTAGGTGGCTTACAGCTGTATGGAGTGAGCTAGGGCACACTCCAGAATTAGCACTGACTCCCTGCAAAGAGGTCTGGAACCAGACCCGCTTCCTTGTTGATGTAAAGCATGGCTACCTGATTGTCTGTGTAAACCATGACTGTTTTGTGCCAGAGAAGCTGAACTAAGGTGGGGAGTGCATATCGAATGGCTCGGAGTTCCAGCAGATTGATTTCGAATTGTTTTTCTGAAGGGGACCAAAGGTCTTGGGACTTGAAGTGTAGTACATAAGCCCGCCAGCCCTTGATGGAGGTGTCTGTAGTTAGGATAGTTTGGTCGGATGGAGCCAGAAAGGCGCACCCAAGTGGAGAATGCAGGGTCGAAGCCACCAATCCACGTCCAACAACATCGTAAGATTCACCGTCCTCGACATAGGGTGGGATCGCTGGAACCATTGGGATTTTAAACCCCACTGAAGGGGGCACATGTGAAGTCGTGTGTGCAGGATCACATACATCACCGTTCTATGTGACCTAGCAAGGTGAGAACTTGACGCACCGTGGGGTGGTAAAGGCTCTTCAAAGCCAAAGCAAGGGTCCTGAAGGTACAAATCCTGTCCTCTGGAAGGAAGGCCTTGCACAGGCTCGTGTTGATGATGGCACCTATAAACTGTAGAGATTGAGATGGGTCCAGATGAGATTTCCCGTAATATATGATGAATCCCAGCTGCTCTAGGTAAGTTATAGTCTGAAAGTTGGTGAGTGCGCAGCCGTTCTGGGCTCAGAGTGATGAGCAGGCAGTCATCCAGGTAGGGGAAGAGCTTTATTCCTTGTTTTAGAAGCTGGGCCACAGCTACTGCCAAACATTTTGTGAACACCCTAAGCGCTGAGGAGAGGCAGAACAGCAGGACCTTGTACTGGTAATGCTCGTTGTTGACTTAGAAACAAAGGTAGCACCAGGAAGAGGGGTGCATTAATATATGGGCATAGGTATCGTTGAGGTCCAGTGAACACATCCAGTTGTTGGGTTGCAGAAAAGGTAGAATGGTTTTCAGAGGAGTCATCTTGAACCTCTCCCGCTGAACAAAGTGATCGAGGGCTCGCAAGTCCAGAATCAGGTGAGGTCCCCCACTCTTCTTGGGGATAAGGAAGTATTGAAAGTAGATCCCCTGGAACTGCTGATGTGGAGGCACCACCTGGATGGCCCACTGGCGGAGCAGCACGTGAACTTCTTGCAAAAGGAGGGGAACAATCCCCACACCTTTGGAGGATGGAGCTAGGTGCTGTAATGTGGGCCTGGATCTGAAATTCAGGCAGTAACCTTGCTGTATGATGTTCAGAACCCAACGGACTGTTGTGATTTCAGTCATTGCCAGGGCATAGGAAACTAGACAGCCACCCACCATTACCAGTAGCCGTGACATGGGCAACTTCAAAAAGATTGCTGAGGCTTTTGCCCCGCACTTTGCGCCGATTTCTGCTGGCGCTAGGCGCAGCCACAGCTCCGTTACTGAGATTGTTTTGTTGTGACCTTTGCGGCTGGTACGGGGGACGCCTATATGATGAAAATGGCCTGTACGACCGCCTGAGGTAGAATGGCTTCCGGTAGGCAGAGTAGTATCGTTTTGGCTGTGCCTGCTCAGCCGGGGATGTGAGAGAGGACACAGCTACACTCTGCTCCTTCAGCTGGGACACTGTTACCCTGAGCTTGTCTCCAAACAAGCTGTCTCCTTTGCAGAGTAGGTCCACAAGCTTTTCGTCAATGTCCTCACGGATGGCACTCTCTCTCAGCCAGGCTACCCTCCTGGCTGCTACAGATGTCCGAGCTGATGTGTCGAACCCCTTGTAAACTGTGCAAAGTAGATGACAGAGCCCTTCTTCCATGTCAGTGATGCCCCGTTGCTGGGGTCTATCAACTGCTCCCTGGTCTTCTTCTGACTTCAGGGTCTGAAAGCATTCGTAGAGATACTGGATAATGTAAAATTGGTGTTGCTGTATTTTTGCATTTAGCATCAATCCCTGCAACACCTTTTTCCCCGAAGTCATCTAAAAACGGCTATCTTTGCCCAGAGGGGTGTAGAATATAGCCTGGTCATTTTAGCCCATTTCAAGGCAGATTCTACCACTACAGACCTATGTGGTAACTGGACTGGGCCGTAATGGGTTGACGTCCACATTCTAAACTTGAGATCTGTTTTCCTAGAGGTGGCAGGCACCGAGAATGGAGACTATCATGCCCTGTCCATAACTATATCTAGGACTAACTGCGAGGGCAGGGCTGTGGGTTCTGTCGGAACATCAAAAATCTTGAGCAAGCTATGGACTTCAGCCCTAAGGTCCAGTAGCTTCTTGGTTTCCAGGATGAGGACGGTACCCACTTTCTCGATATACCTGGCGTAGGAGAGATCTTCCAATGGTGACGTAGGCTCCAGAGGGTCTTCTGGGGGATCCGAGGGTATGCCCGGCAAAGATCCAGGAGAGGGTGGGGAGGAATATACCTGGGGGGGGGGGGGGTGTCGGTGGGCTGACCTCCTCTCCTGGTTGTATTCGAATGGGGAAGAAGCCAGAAAGTATTCTGAGCTTGCCGCAGATGGACTAGATAGGGACTAAAGAAGCTGGGAGGACACCACAGTGTCAAAAAGGTTTGGAGAATTCCAGTGATCTGGGACATCAATTGAGTAGCTGCAATGTGAAGCGATGGTCCCAGATGCGCTCCTCTTCTTCCTCTTGGCTGGAGGAGGTTCTCTGCTGTCATCTCTAGGTGAATTTGGGGTTCTGACCTGGTCTATAAAATAATCCAGGTGACTCATGTCATGGGTATTGTCATCTGGTGACTCCGGGTCCCGAAGTCTTTTCCGCTTCCGGGCAGCTGCACGCTCATCTGAAGCCAAAGAATAAGAGCGACCCGAAGTGCATGGAGTGTCCACATCTGAAGCCCCTGAAACATCTACATCGGAAAGGGTGAAGAGTGCCGGTGAAGCCTGAGGACGGTGCATGGCTCTGATGAGTTGGGTGCATCGAAGAAGAATGGTGAGATTTTGACTTGACTATGACCTGTGTCAGAGTCAGGGTCAGCAGCGGTTGCATCATATACATTGTTGCATGCTTCAGTGCCATCTGCATTGATGACTTGAGGCACGCTTCAGCGCCACAGGGTCTGATGCCACAAACCTGTGCTTCAGCCGTTGCTCTGCTTCGGGTTTGCACCGAACTGTTTGATGCATCAGCTTCGGCACTTTGACTATGACTATCCTTGGGCAAGGGAGCCGCGGGCGATGCATCCGACGCAGGAGGGCAAGCACACAGCCCAGCATTTGAGCTCGCTTTGATGCGGCTTGGTCCCTGTTCCCCGGTCCAGTCTGTATGACTTATTGGTTAAGGGTAGTAAAGAGGACGTTCTTTTTTGTACATCTGGCCTCCTGACCTGGAGAAGAGTGGGTCGACCATTGGGAGGGGGCATACAAGCCCAAAGCTTCCAAGTTCCTGAGTTAAGCCAGTTTAGCCGCCCGCTGATACTGGGGCCAAGCAGACATCCTGCGGCAATCCCAGCAGGATGCCTGATCATGGTCTGGCCTGAGGTAGATGTAGCATCAGTAATGGACATAATTTTGTCACACCAGCAAAATTTAAACCCCGGGGCTTTAGGGGCCATGGCAACCTTTTGTGGGTTTGCAGAGGCGAAGAGAGAGACAAGAAAGAAGGAGAAAACTGAAGAGAGGTGAGAGAGAGAAGCAATAGCTATATGTCATCTTTAATTCTCTGGCCTTTGGTTGTTACTGCAATCTTGCCTCAAGCTATAGCATAGTGTTGAATCTTATAACTGTTAGCCTTATCTGCAAAAGGAAATTAAGCTAGTTTTCCAGAAAATTTTCCATAGCACTATCACACCAATACACTTCCTACTAGGAGAATACCACACTTCAGTTACACAGGCAGAACAGACGAAAACCCTCACCAAATACAGAATAAAGCAACCATAAAGTATAAATAGAAATGTACAGGCAAAAACTGAACTAGAAACTTCAACAGTGGAAAAACAGAAACATCATTACTCAAACATCATATAATAAAATCAAGAAATATAATATATAATCATAATAGTAAAAACACACTACTAAAAATATTTCAAAAATAGGCAAATAAAATAATTGAATAATTAAAAACTTTTTTTTTTAATTTCCCAAACACTAATACAATATTTCAAAACAGCAGACACATCAGATAACCTGCGACTGTTTGCTGCTCAGGAAAGCAAAAAACTGAGGTGAATCAAGCAGTCGTGCGTGTAAGAACCGCACAAGCGTGCAGGAGCACGTCTTAACATTCTAATAGAAGTTCCCGCATCAGGCTGCCAGGGGGCTCTCCCAGGCAGCATGGCTAATTCAGCCTGCTTATCTGCAGGAAAACTCTTAAGCTGGGTGCTGCAGATACTGGAAGGGAAAAAGGATGCATCCCAGCTTCTGGTATTCATAGCTCAGCCTCCCATGATTATTCTCTTATCCTTTTGTATCCAGTAATTGTCCCCTTATGTCTAGACTCCCATCGGAGGAGATTCTAGATGACCCAGCTTACCAAGCTGACACACTGGGAAGACCCAATCCACAGGAAGTTCTCTCAGTGTTCAGGACATCTTCACATTCATTGCCAGATCTCCCAGGTCATCTCTCTTTTGAGACAATGAACCTGGTAAAATTATTAGAGATTTATTTATTTAAAAACTTTTTTATACTGTCGTTCAGTAAATTAACCATCACAATGGTTCACATAAAGGCACATATAGTAATAGAAATTAATTAGGATAGAGATGGAGCAAAACCCTCCTAATCCAGATCCTCTTTCAGAGGATCAATATCGAGAGAACTCTGAAAACTCCTTTAGTGCTACCCCCTGTGAGGGTCAAGCAGGGGTTGCCTCAAATGTGAAGCACTATATCTCTCAGAACCCTCAGAAAGGGTCTTCGGTGAGACATTAACATTGGAAAAAAGGAGCAGTTAGCTCTGTGGTATACCCAGGCTGTCAACATACCGAGCTGTGAAACCTACATATGCACATGCACTGTTTGGGAAGAAAGCCTGGGAGAGATACAGTTGTGGAAACTGCCTTAAAAAAACCCTCCTGGGAGTTCCCAGAGGCCCCTTTAACTGGCTTTGTATTATTTCTGTCAAACTCAATTTAAAAGTAAAAAAGTAATAACTGTACTCAACAAAAGCAATCAAAGACTTCCTCTAATTTGTTATCAGATTCATGCAAACTAATAGCATAGGTCTCTGTCCAGAAACAGAGCCAAAAATCTCTGGTGTTGCAGATTAAATTCACACATTATAAATGATCAGCAAGTATTGATAATAAGCTTGTAACCTATCAGCAACCTGCACTAGCTTCCATATTTCAATATGCATTACATTCCTGTAATTTAGATTTAATTCCTATAACTAAAAGCTATGCATAATCTTACATTTTGCTCACGTGATGTAACGGTCACTTAAGCTGTCAACAACTTATTTTATTTCTATATAAGGAAAACTTCAGCCTCTAATAATTAAATATATATTTCACTTAGCAAGCAATAGCTATATGTCATCTTTAATTCTCTGGCCTTTGGTTGTTACTGCAATCTTGCCTCAAGCTATAGCATAGTCTTGAATCTTATAACAACTGTTAGCCTTATCTGCAAAAGGAAATTAAGCTAGTTTTCCAAAAAATTTTCCATAGCACTATCACACCAATACACTTCCTACTAGGAGAATACCACACTTCAGTTACACATGCAGAACAGACGAAAACCCTCACCAAATACAGAATAAAGCAACCATAAAGTATAAATAGAAATGTACAGGCAAAAACTGAACTAGAAACTTCAACAGTGGAAAAACAGAAACATCATCATTACTCAAACATCAAATAATAAAATCAAGAAATATAATATATAATCATAATAGTAAAAACACACTACTAAAAATATTTCAAAAACAGGCAAATAAAAAAATTGAATAATTAAAAACTTTTTTTTAAATTTCCCAAACACTAATACAATATTTCAAAACAGCAGACACATCAAATAACAATTGAAAAATAAAGCTAATAAAGATTTTTAAAAATTCACATTCTCCATACCTGGGAACTTTTGATTTCCAGTCACCCTGAGAATGTCGTGGATTACTGGGAGCTGGGTGCACAAACTTTCTCCTCACTTTCTTATATCTATATCTATATCTATATATACACACAAACACACAAGTTCTCACACACACACACAAGTGTCTCCAGCTCTGATTTGGTTGGTATCCGCCAGAAGCCCCAGGCCCTCCTCTTCACTTTGCATGTTGGCAGGTTGGGATCCACCTGCAGCCCCACTCTCCTTCACACACATACACAAACCAGGCAAGCTTCCATACACCCAAATCCCAGGCACACACACCCATCTCCCATTCACATACACCCAAATCCCAGGCAGGCTCCATTCACATCCCAGACAGATTCCCATTCACCCACACTTACCCATCAAAGGCAGGCTCCCATTTATACACATACTTAGGAATGCAGTCTATTTCAAATTTTGGTGACATCTCCCAGTTCTTGGTGACATTGATTAAGAACTGCTACTCTAGGATATACATATGTAGAACCTTAAATCTTATCACAAATGACTGTTGTAGACCCTGCATCATTTACTGCAGCAGTCTAACTTGAATGCACTACACATTATACAAAGTATTGTCCTATGTTTGGTTTTTTATGTGAAGTCCATCAAGTACAATGTTTGTGCTGTGTTAAAACTAATACAAATAAATGAGATCTCTCTCAAAATAGAATAACTTACTAAAACATTTAAGTTTTTGTTTCTTTTAATGTGTTTTTTTTTACATTTACCATCTTTAACTGTCAACTGAAAATGATCAATGGTAGTAAATAGCTTTTATTTCAGTTGGATTTTTAATATGAACAAGAGTCAGCTTACTGGGAGATATATTTTTTTCAAGTTGCATTCTTTCTCCAGTAGATCATAGATATGTTTAGTGATGATCTGTAAAGAATGAAAAAAACCTAAGATTAGACACAATGCAGTAAATTCTTTGTTCCAAAGTTGTTACCATAATCACCATATGTTAAAGCAACAATAACAGATAATTAAAAGTATAATAAACTATGATTCAGTATATTCTTGTTAATAAAAAGTCACAAAAAGTTTAGGCCATCATAATATTCTGCTTAACTTAATAAGTTACAGGTAAGAAATAGTTGATTGGAATTTAGAAACTAATTAGTTACTAATTAAGATGAACTTATAACAGGAAAAAAGCAATAAAAAGGAACAAACCATCAGTATCGGCAACCGCAAACAAATTCCAACCTTCTAAACAAGTATTTCTCTGTGGCCAAAATTTATTCCATTACAATTCTCAAATGCAACCATACGAACACAAAAATGCTGGGGTAATAATCATCTCCAAATAGACTAAAAATATTATAGTCTTTTTTTCTTGACTTCCTATATATATATTACTGAGATCAATCATGATTAAATAAACCCACCCTTGAGTGAATACCTGGATAAAAAAAAAAGAAAAGTAAGATCACAATCATATAGAAACATAGCCAAGATAATGACAATGAACTTAAGCATCATGGACAACATTTCTTTCCACTCATCTCACATTCTCCTCCACTGAAACAATGCACCATCACAGTTAAATAGAGAGGAATCTCAAAGCAGAACTGTTCTTTCATTGCCACCCTATTCATCTATGGAATGGTATCTCAAAGCTTGTCCTGGATTCAGAAGCTTCAACAGCAGCTCATGTGCTGCATATATTAACTCACGCATAAAATCAGATATATCAGAATACTGACATGACATTATTTTGAAATGCATGCAAGTATTATAAAAGTGAATTATCAAGTAGCAGTAAAGTTTAAAACTTCCTATTAAAACTGCAAGAATTAAAGAAAGCACTGCATCCACCACCTGGATTTTCAGAAGGCGTTTGACAAAGTTCCTCATGAGAGACTTCTAGGAAAAATAAAAAGTCATGGGATAGGTGGCGATGTCCTTTCGTGGATTACAAACTGGCTACAAGACAGGAAACAGAGTAGGATTAAATGGACAATTTTCTCAGTGGAAGGGAATGGGCAGTGGAGTGCCTCAGGGATCTGTATTGGAACCCTTACTTTTCAATATATTTATAAATGATCTGGAAAGAAATACGACGAGTGAGGTAATCAAATTTGCAGATGATACAAAATTGTTCAGAGTAGTTAAATCACAAGCAGATTGTGATAAATTGCAGGAAGACCTTCTGAGACCGGAAAATTGGGCATCGAAATGGCAGATGAAATTTAATGTGGATAAGTGCAAGGTGATGCATATAGGGAAAAATAACCCATGCTATAGTTACACAATGTTGGGTTCCATATTAGGTGCTACCACCCAAGAAAGAGATCTAGGCGTCATAGTGGATATCACATTGAAATCATCGGTTCAGTGTGCTGCGGCAGTCAATAAAGCAATGAGAATATTGGGAATTATTAGAAAGGGAATGGTGAATAAAACGGAAAATGTCATAATGCCTCTGTATCGGTCCATGGTGAGACCACACCTTGAATACTGTGTACAATTCTGGTCACCGCATCTCAAAAAGGATATGGTTGCGATGGAGAAGGTACAGAGAAGGGCGACCAAAATGATAAGGGGAATGGAACAGCTCCCCTATGAGGAAAGACTAAAGAGGTTAGGACTTTTCAGCTTGGAGAAGAGAAGGCTGAGAGGGGATATGATAGAGGTGTTTAAAATCATGAGAGGTCTAGAACGGGCAGATGTGAATTGGTTATTTACTCTTTCAGATAATAGAAAGACTAGGGGGCACTCCATGAAGTTAGCATGTGGCACATTTAAAACTAATCAGAGAAAGTTCTTTTTCACTCAACGCACAATTAAACTCTGGAATTTGTTGCCAGAGGATGTGGTTAGTGCAGCTAGTATAGCTGTGTTTAAAAAAGGACTTATAAGTTCTTGAAGGAGAAGTCCATTACCTGCTATTAATTAAGTTGACTTACAAAATAGCCACTGCTATTACTAGCAACAGTAACATGGAATAGACTTAGTTTTTGGGTAATTGCCAGGTTCTTGTAGCTTGGTTTGGCCTTTGTTGGAAACAGGATGCTGGGTGTGATGGACCCTTGGTCTGACCCAGTATGGCATGTTCTTATGCACAAGCACTGATGTAATACAAATTAGTATATGGCAATATCACTTTTTTTCAGGCACTTTATCATTTGTATTTCCCCCTCCTCATTCCCTTTTCTTGGATTTTAAATATTGTGATCAGCAATCTCAATCCCACAAATACTGGCCATGGGTCAGTGACTTCAATTCTGGGTAGGGTTTGTAAATTGCTGAAAACTATTTTATTTTAGCTTTCTGTATATGGCACAACTATCGACATCTTAGCAAATACCTTATCAATTTTATGTTCCTTTATTCAAATAACTATCAACAGATTTATATTCATATGGTTTTATAAAACTCAGAATGATTACCATCACTGCTTACAAGGAAACCGCATTTGGAGGGGAACCTTTGCATAGCAAGCAGAAATGAGTTAATTTAAGACATGTTTATCCTCAGAGCAGTATGATGCAAACATGCATAGAGCATAACTTTACCCCCAGGGCCAAATTGTTTATGGTTCACTAGCATCACTAGCATTTAACTTCAGTATAAAGTCAAGAATGAGGCTCCTTTAGTCTCAGATGAGAGTAGTGTACAGATATTAAATGAGAATAATTATAGTACTATTGATACAACTACTATTCATTGATACCATTGCAAGTTCCTAATACTCAAGGCCATAAGCAATAAAATACTACCAAAGTAAAATGATCTCTTTAAAGCATTTTCGCTACTTTGAAATGACGATGTTCTTCAAACCTGCTGTATCTCCTATTCTCTCTCACCTTTGTCTCTTACCATTTTCAAAACCACTGAGATCAAAAACCCTCAGGTCTCAATAAGCAATAACCGACAAAATGCATCAAAAGGGTGCATGGAGATACGGCTTAAATAAACTTTATGAAAAGGTGTACTGCCATAAAATGAATAAGAATGTCCCAAAAGAGAATAAAACTAACACTAAAAAAAAATTAACACACTTTAGAAAAATCTATTTATAACCTGATATATTTTGGCTTCTGAGAAATAAGATTACAGCAAATAGTGCCTTATTATAGTACACAGAGTATTACATGTTTATAATATGACGTTATAAAATGCTTTCATTAAAATAATATTCCAAGTTAATACTTGAAAAACACACATGCAATCACCTCTGCAATTGATACTATATGACTGCAAGAATGTAGGCAAAGGTACAAAAAGGTCAATATAAAGTTGGGCAAACTATGGCACAGAGAGAGAAAAATTGACTTGCAGAGTCTGTAATAGAAGGGATTTGAAGTTGTATCCCATGAAGAATCCTTAGGGTTCCATTTTCTATGTTAAACAATTCCTCTGGGCTTTGATTTGAGTGATGGCCCTTGCACTGTTATTTCAGTATTGGATATTTGTCATAATTATTGTATTTAACATTGCTGTTTCTATATGCTATAATAATAATTTGCATATTAGCATGTTGCCCACATAGGGTTATGATAAGTATTTATATAGCAGCAATCTGATTCATTTAGGCTCATAATAGTGGGGACAACTGCCTCAATCTGGGACATAAATTCCAGGAACTGAAATGGGGAATCCTTGAGCATATAGCCCCACCCTCCAGGGGTGGGGATTGGCAGGTTCATTTGAACTATAGAAAGCAATTTTGGATATTTTGTCTTAACACAATCACCCCAAATGGACTTAACCTAGATACAGACTGGTACTCCTTGATTTAATTTTATTTTGTGTAATATTTTACAATTTATGGATCATAATGGCTATAGTACATATATAGTGAATGTGCTTCCGGGTTAGAATTAGAGCCATTATTGTAGAGACACTGACAAAACAGGTAGGCTGCTCCTTAATATTAACTATTTCATTTCCACACGATTATACATACATTATGCTTTGCAGGTCTTGTCCCTTAACATTTTTCCAAACTCCAAACTCTTTTTCTAGAGATTTTTTTTGAAGATACACGGCAATGGACTTACAAGATATTTTGATCGCCTGAATCACAGCGAATACACCCTAATGCAAAATTCTCATTCAAAACATGGACCATGTTGGGGGTCTATCAACCATGCTGCCATTCTTCTACAAATGACTTCTTGAAGCCATTCTAAAAGATAAGTTGTTTTTTACTTGCAAAAATGTAAAAGATCATCAAGAAATACTAAGCACAGCCTCATGTATGAATAAGACCAATGATTAAGAAAAATGCAAATGAAGGCTGCTCTATGGTCAGGCCCGAAGTGCTTATTATGAAGGCCTATTAAGCACCATCTTCATATTTTGTGTGTCTGGGTTTCTGTTGTTTGATTACAATTAAAGCATTCGTAAATAAATTACTATTATAACAGAGAAAGACAAATAAAATACAAACTTAAAAACAAAAAGCATCTGAAGCACTAAACAAAAGAGGTAAACATTTCCAAAAATAGTAAAGATAGCTAGCCTGCACCAACTACAAGCTTCAAATTACCGATCAAAAATACTTTTTTAAATAGGTCTTTAGATTCTTTCCAAAATTTTTAATGCGTTGTTTGCAAAATACAACAGTTCCAAAGTCTAGCACCTGAGATTCAGATAACCTAATAAGGCGCACCAAAGGAATATCTACTAGACAATCACCAGTGGAGTATAAATTCTTCTGTTGCCTATAGATTTTTATAAAAAAAAACAAATACACTGTGGTGTCATCATTTAAACCTTTATGAGACGCAGGTAACATGTTATATGTGATTCAAAGGAGAACCAGTGAAGGAAGAGTAAGATGATCATAACGTGAAAACCCAGAAAGCACGCAAGCAGCAGAATTCTGAACTACCTGCAATGCACATAGGTTCAGGGCCAGAAACCCAAATGGACTGTTTCGATAATTAAGACCCGTTAAAACAAAGGCCTGAAGAACAGTACAAATATCTTTAGAACAGGTAAATGTGAATCAGTTATTTACTCTTTCAAAATATACAAAAACTAGGGGACACTCCATGTGTTACGGCTATGGCTGCTATGCAGCCGCCTCACCACCAGAGGTCCCCCACGAGCATGTTCTTCTGGCTGGCCCACTCCTTCCTGCCTGTCTACTCTATACCCCAGACTTTCCTTTATAACCCTGTCTAACAGTTCCATCGGTGCTTCAGCATCGAGCTCGCCTGGGCTCCCTGCTCTAGCCTCTTTCGCCTTCTGTCTGTGGCCTACGGGCCTCTGCCTTCTGTCTGTGGCCTACGGGCCTCTGCCTGCTGTCTGTGGCCTACGGGCTTCTGCCTACTGTGTGTGTGTGTGGCCTACGGGCCTTCTGCCTGCTGTCTGTGGCCTACGGGCCCTCTGCCTGCTGTCTGTGGCCTATGGGCTTCTGCCTACTGTGTGTGTGTGTGGCCTACGGGCCATCTGTCCGCTGTGTGTGGCCTACGGGCCCTCTGCCTGCTGTCTGTGGCCTATGGGCTTCTCCCTACTGTATGTGTGTGGCCTACGGGCTTCTGCCTACTGTGTGTGTGTGTGGCCTACGGGCTTCTGCCTCCTGTGTGTGTGTGTGTGGCCTACGGGCCTTCTGTCCGCTGTGTGTGGCCTACGGGCCTTCTGTCCGCTGTCTGTGGCCTACGGGCCTCTGCCTGCTGTCGGTAACCTACGAGCTTTCTGCCTGCTGTGTGTGTGTGGCCTACGGGCCCTCTGTCTGCTGTTTGTAGCCTTCGGGCCTTGTGCCTCGCTCTGCTGCCTTCGGGCTTATGTGTTTCATGTTCAATATTAGTGCTGTCCTGGTTTGTCTGTCCAGTTCTCTGTCAGTCTTGTTTCCTCAATTCAGTCACTTATACCTCCAGTCATTATCACTCATACCTGCACGCTTCCTGAGTTCATCCTTACCAGCACCCAGTTCCAGTTTCCTGTACACCTTTACCTACATTCACGTTCACACATACTTCCATGCTGTTCCAGTCTTCAAGTTCACTCTTACCTTCATGCATCTGGTATCAGGTATCTCCAGCCAGTATTAGACTCTGTCTGCCTATTCCACCTTCCCACTTGCCCATAGGGTTCACTCATTCCTGCCTGCACCAGCCAGCATCTAGACTCTTCTGCAGTCCTGCCTTTCTCCACCCTGAGACACCCCCATTAGTGGTGTTCACCACTCCTGGCCTGAGCCCATTTGTAACACCATGAAGTTAATAAGTAGCACATTTAAAACAAATCGGCAAAATTTCATAAGAAAGAACATAAGAACATAAGAAATTGCCATACTGGGTCAGACCAAGGGTCCATCAAGCCCAGCATCCTGTTACCAACAGTGGCCAATCCGGGCTACAAGTACCTGGCAAGTACCCAAAAACAAAGGGGCAGATTTTAAAAGCCCTGCGCACGTAAATCCAGCCAGATGTACGCGAGCATGGGACTTGCGCGCCGGTGCGCCTATGCTGCATAGGCCACCAGCGCGCACAAAGCCCCGGGACGCGCGTAAGTCCCGGGGCTTTGCTTGGGGGGGGTGTCGTGGGCATCACGGCATTCGGGGGCGTTCCGGAGGCGAGGTCATGGTGCTGGCCGGGGGGCGTTCCGGGTGCGTGGTCAAGGTCTCCGAACCAGCCCCCGGACCGAGGAATGGCGCACCAGCAACCGGCCGGTGGGCGTAACTTTCTGAATAAAGGTAGGTGGGGGATTTAGTTAGGGCTGGGGGGTGGGTTAGGTAGGGGAAGGGAAGGGAAGGTGGGGAGGGGCCGGAAATAAAGTTCCCTCTCAGAGGGAACGGAAGCAGACTGCTCAGCTCGGCGCACGCAGGTTGCACAATTGTGCACCCCTCTGCACGCGCCGACCCTGGATTTTATAACATGTGCGCGTCAGCACATGCATGTTATAAAATCGGGCGTAGATTTGTTCGTGCCAGGTTGTGCGAACAAATCTACGCCCGCGCATAACTTTAAAAATCTACCCTAAGTATATCCCATGCTATTGATGCTAGTAATAGCAGTGGCTATTTTCTAAGTCAACCTGATTAATAGCAGGTAATAGACTTTTCCTCCAAGAACCCAGCTACACTAACCACATTCCCTGGCAACAATTAAGCTCTGGATGTGGTAAAGGCAGTTAGCATTGCTGGTTTTAAAAAAAATGTTTGCATAAGTTCCTGAGGAGAAGTCCATAAACAGTCATTAACCAGGTAGTCTTGGGGAAAGTCACTTCTTAAACCTGGGCACAAGCAGCATGGGAA
This sequence comes from Rhinatrema bivittatum, assembly GCF_901001135.1. Lineage (NCBI taxonomy): Eukaryota > Metazoa > Chordata > Amphibia > Gymnophiona > Rhinatrematidae > Rhinatrema > Rhinatrema bivittatum. Next base: position 655,253,743 of record NC_042615.1, on the reverse strand, counting down.
CTTATCTAGTGTTTGGGATCTTCCTAGATACATGTGACCTGGATTGGCCACTGTTGGAAACAGGATTCTGGGCTTGATGGACCCTCAATCTACCCAATATAGCAATTCTTATGTTCTTACCTTACCACAATGAGCATTCATTTTTCCAGGTGCACCAGACATGCTATTCTATTGTTAGAATGTCATTATATAAGTATTATTACTACAATTTTACACTTCTATAACACAACTCAAAGTACATAGTGCTATACACAAGCATATAAGAGAGAGTCCCTTCTCAGTGCAGATTATGTATATATTGAATAGATTATGAAGGGCAAAAAAGACTTTGGGAATTTCGTTTAAGAAAATGGTTAAAAAAAATTGACGACGCTGAAAGCAGGACAATCGGGTTAAGATTTAAAAGCAGGCTCAAAAGTATGGTTGTTAGATAAGATTTAAATAAGGGATGAGAGGGAGTATCAAACAGCAGCTTGGGAAGTCTATTCCAAAAAAATAGTGTAGTCAGGTGGAAAGTACGGAGTTGGAAATTAGTAGTGAAGAAGGGCATAGATAAGAGTGACTTGTCTGATAAGTAGAGTGCATGAGGAGGAGTGTAGAGAGGATAGCAGAGTTGCTTACCTCTAACAGGTATTCTCCGAGGTCAGCAGGATGTTAGACCTCACACGTGTGATATCATCGGATGGAGCCCGATGCAGAAAACCTTGACTAGGCACATTGAGCATGTCCTACATCATGTGTCTAAGTGGGGTCCCTCTTCAGTCTCGTAACATAGAATTACGAAAAAATAATTTTAAAAAAATTGGAGAAATAATTCCACAGGGTGACGGGCGGATTTCTTGAGGCTATGCAGCAGGGGCCGAAGAAAAGAATATGGGCGCCTCCCAGCCAGCCTCAAGCGGGGGCTGGCTGGGTGGTGCCCATCTTCTTTTCTTCAGTCTCCGCCGGCCTCGATTTTAATTTCTTCGGCCCCCGCCGGCCTCGGTTTTAATTTCTTCGGCCCTCTTGGTCTCCGGCGGGGGCCGAAGAAATTAAAATCGAGGCCGGCAGGGACCGAAGAAATTAAAATTGAGGCCCCCACTGAACAGCTGGTCTCCGGCGGTGGTTAGCAGCACCGGTGTTCACTTCTTCGGCCCCCGCCGGCCTCGATTTTAATTTCTTCCTCTTGGTCTCCGGCCCCCGCCGGAGACCAAGAGGGCCAAAGAAATTAAAACCGAGGCCGGCGGGGGCCGAAGAAATTAAAATTGAGGCCGGAGGGGGCCGAAGAAATTTAAAATCGAGGCCGGCGGGGGCCGAAGAAGTGAACACCGGTGCTGCTAACCGCCGCCGGAGACCAGCTGTTCAGCGGGGGCCTTGGACCGGAAGGGCGCTTCTGTGTGTGAGAAAGGAACGGTGTGTGTGTGTGTGTGTGTGTGTGTGTGAATGTGAGAAAGGAATGGTGCTTTTGTGTGTGGGTGTATGTGATGTGAATGTGAGAAAGGAATCTGCCAGTTTAAAAAAAAATGAAATGTGATAGTACATATATCTCAACTTTTGTGTTGGTAGTGCAACTTTTGAAAAGTTGGATGAAAGATTAAATTACTGAATGTTAAGCATCCCTCTTCTGGAAAATAAAATTTAGCAAAGTGGGTAGAGACAAATACTAAAGCAAAAAAAATTAAACTATTTAAAATGTTCATCTCAGCAAAATCACAAATTTAAGATACTGATGCCAGGTGGGGTTTGTTTGGGTTTTTTTTAAGCATAATTTAAGCATGAAGACTAGAATAGTTCCAGTCTGAAACGGGTTTGCCATTTTTTTTAAGCCTTTAGAAAATGTATATTTTTAAATGACTAAGACTGGAATCTTCCCATTTAAAAGGGAAGTTGACTAAGGATGTCTTTCGGTGCCATATCTCCCATATGAATAATCATATGACTGATAGTTTGAAGAAAGACACTTGCTTTATTGCCTGAAAGGGCAAAACAAGAGAAGCTGTACGGTGTGGGTGGCTGTCCCTTGGGAGGACAGAACCTGAAGGAAGGATATCATTTCGCCTTCTGATAGGAATGTGGTTTTCTTATTTAATGGTTGGGATCATCACTTTCACTTTTAGTAAAAGTAAAAAATGCTGCAAGTCTGAAAGCAAGGTGCTTCTGTGAGAGTGTAATGTGTATGTGAGACAGGGAGGGTGCTTCTGTGTGTGTGCAAGAGAGATGGAGCAATTGTTTGGCTGGCTTGTGGCTGTGAGATAGAACATGTGTGTGATTGAGAGCTTGTGTGTAAGTGAAAAAGAGAGAGCATGTGTGTGATTGAAAGCCTTTGTGTAAGTAAGAGAGAGCGAGAGCATTGTGTGATTGAGAGAGACTGGCCAGAGAGGTGACGTGTATATGTGTGAGATTGATCAGGGAGATGACTGGTATGTGTGTGCTTGTGTGTGTGAGAGAGAGAGACTGGTTGGGGAGATGATTGGTGTGTGAGAGACAGAAATTGGTCTTGAGGGTATGACTGGTGTGTGTGTGTGTGTGTGTGTGTGTGTGTGTGTGTGTGTGAGAGAGAGAGAGAGAGAGAGAAGAGATTGGTTGTAGTCCCTAAGGAAGAGGTCAGTGAGGACAGCTTCAGCAGCTACTGCTGCTTCTGGTGTGGCCTGCAAGGGAAAGGAGTAGGAGAACTGCTGGAGAGGGTAAGTAAAGGTGGCTTTTTAAGTTCATTTTTCTTGATTGACTACCATTTTAATTATTGCGTAGTATGTGATGTGTCTGCTGTTTGAAATATTTTATTGGTGTTTGGTAAAGGTTTCAAAATTTGCTTCAATCTTTAATTATTGGATATTCTATTCATCAGCTGTTTTGAAATTATTTTATTAGTATGATTTTATAATTATGATTCATGATTTATATATCTTGATTTTATTGATTGTTTCATGAGGATTAGTGACATTTTTGTTTTTCCATTGTTGCACTGTATAGAGTCTGGCGTGATACGTTTTACAGTTTAGATTTTGTCTGTACATTTCTATTTATACTTAATGTGGCTTTATTCTGTGTTTGGTGAGAGTTTTTGTTCTGCATGCAAAGACTGAGATGAAGCATTCTTTTAACATGTGGTTTCTCTGTAGGGATCTGTAGTAGCTTGGCCTGTTCTGTTTTCCTGATAGGAGGTGTATTGGTGTTTTAGATTCTGGTGTAATATTTGTGGTATTCTTTTTCATAGGTGGGGTTGTTATTCTTTGAGTTTTGGCAAATAGTACTGTGTTGATACGGGAGGACCATGCCGAAATATAGGGGTGTGTACATATATATGTAAATTATATTGTATAGGTAATTGGGTACCCATGGGCCAGTATGGAGAAAAATCCCCTGGGCCACTATTTTCCCTCAATCCGCCCCTGAATACTAGAGTCATATGTGAGATGAAAAGGCTTCAGTTTTATTTGCATTTCATCCACATCAACTACTGACCAACTGCTTGTAATGAATTAGGTTGGTAGTCAAAATTCCAGTCATTCAGCTAACCATTGCTAGGCAGGATTTCTGGCAGTATCCATATAAGATCCAGGACCCTGCCAAGTTTGAAGCTTCAAACATAACCACATTCATCTCATGCTATTTAGCTTCCAGAGACACTCTAGGGTCCATCTGAAGCCACCCTTCTGATGACCTAACATGGTACCATCTCATCACAAATCCATGTATGTGAAAGCTTTTCTCCCATGACAAGATCTCTGCCTATTGGGAAATAGGTATTTCGCTTCATGGGCATCTTTGTTCATCACAGTATTCTCTCACCATAACCTTTTGGCTTAAATACCCCACCACAGGCCTGATGAACTGGTGATGCCACAGGCTTCCTCCTTCCTCGCCTCCTGCTCACCCCATCAAGCTGCAACCTGATTCAGAAAGTACTTAAGTGCCTCTTGGAATGAGTTATTAAATAATTTTTGTGCAATGTCTGAGAGATGGACATCATCCTCTCAATAAAAGCTGTTACATTTTGCAAATGCTCACTTTTACCATACCTGTCATGCCCCTGATGAAGCAGAACAAAATCTAATTTGACAATTCCCTTTCCTAAGTCACCTTTTCCATATAATTTGAGGTATGCCCATCTATACCATGATACAGTGTCTGATCAAAATATGCAGGTCTAGGGAATCAGGACACATTATCCAGTATGGTTTAAAGGATATGTATAATGTGCATGCAAATATATTTCAAGCATATCATTGTGGATATCCCAAAAAAAAAAAAAAAAAGCCAATGTTGGGTTTCCAGAACCATGGCTGAGAATCATTGCTTCATATCAACAAGAAGTTCCAACTTTCTTTCCAGATTTGTTTCATTTATAATCCTCCACATCCAAACCAGTTGATCTGTGCGGCTTACAACATTAAACATTCATAATCTTTCACTTATCTCAAACAGTAAATTTTTAAAACAACTTAAAATTATACTGCATATTTTATAGCCATCGTAAAACACAACATTTTTGGGGGATATAAAGTGCTACCTGTGATGTGAGTGTACTATGCCCTCTAAGCAACTAAATCTTTCAATAAGGAAAGCAAAATTGATTACCTTGAAATAGGTGTTATCCCAGGACAGCAGGATGTAGTCCTCACATATTGGTGATATCACTGACTGAGGCCCTATCATGGGAAACTTTTGACTGGCACACTGAGCATGCCCAGCATGCCATGATCCCTCGAGCCACAGGAGTCTCCCTTCAGTCTCATGAATAGCAATAAGTGTTAGCAAAAATAAAATAATAAAACGTATCGGACGCAACTCCGCGGGGTGGCGGGTGGGTTTCGTGAGGACTACATCCTGCTGTCCTGGGATAACACCTATTACAAGGTAAGCAATTTTGCTTTATCCCAGGACAAGCAGGATGCTAGTCCTCACATATGGGTGATTAGCAAGCAATAGGCTGAGTCATTTTGTAATGGACCAACACTGAAGTACTGTTGGAAAAATTTGAGTCAGCCTAAAATTCAGCAGGTTGGATGTAGAAGGAGTTGGGATTATACTGGAAACAAGTTCTTTAAGACAGATTGTCCATAGGCTGAATCTTGTCATCCTTCTTTGTCCAAACAGTAATGAGCTGCAAAGGTGTGAAGAGAAATCCATGTTGCAGCTTTACATATCAGTCATAGGAAAAGATGGAAATGTTATTTTAATTTTGAAAAAATGCTCCAATAAAACTAATTTTATAGCCTTTGTTGTCGATTTTTTATTGTTGTTATTTTCGATTTTTTAATTTTTTAATTTTTAATTTTTAATTTTTGATTTTCAATTTATGTTACAAATTTTTTACTGTTTTTGTAAATGTGAAGAACAGAAAAAATGCTTAAATATTATTGTGAATGTGAACTGCATCAGCAAGCCAGTCGGCGGCAGACCAAGAATTTTTATGGTGAGCGCCCGGTCTTCTCAATCATTTGCAGTCACTTATATAGCTTTGTTTCATCTTTGTATTTAAGTAACTAGAACTGATGCAAGCACTTCTAAAAGACGACGGTGACTATCAATGAATGTCCTTGAGAACGGCTCAACTGCGGCCGAAGTTTCGCTGTAAAAACAGCTTCATCAGGAGCCAAGTTTAAACACAATTATTCACAGGTTCCGTCGCTGAAAACAGCTGATATTGCGTCTTCATGAAAAAGTGTTTGAATATAAGGACCGGAAGGTCTCTTTACTGCACTTCTATATCCATAACCTCAACGTTATCATCTGGACACACTGGTCTCACTCGTGATTTCAAAATGGACAGGAAGACCGGGCGCTCACCATAAAAATTCTTGGTCTGCCGCCGACTGGCTTGCTGATGCAGTTCACATTCACAATAATATTTAAGCATTTTTTCTGTTCTTCACATTTACAAAAACAGTAAAAAATTTGTAACATAAATTGAAAATCAAAAATTAAAAATTAAAAATTAAAAAATCGAAAATAACAACAATAAAAAATCGACAACAAAGGCTATAAAATTAGTTTTATTGGAGCATTTTTTCAAAATTAAAATAACATTTCCATCTTTTCCTATGACTAGCGTATATTTTTGATGGAATTCTCGAGCTCTTTTTTATGAGCAGCTTTACATATGTCAGCTATTGGCACTGAATGATAGTGTGCGACCGAGGTTGACATTGCTCTTACTGAGTGTGCCTTTACTTGCCCTTAGAGAGGAAGGCCTGCTTTTTCATAGAAGAACTCTATATAATCTGCAAGCCAGTTGGAGAGAGTTTGCTTGCCCACCGCTTTACCCGGTTTGTTTGTATCAAAAGAAACAAAGAGTTGAGTGGATTTTCTATGGACTGCAGTGCGATCTAGGTAATATGCAAGTGCACGTTTACAGTCAAGAGTGTGCAAAGCTTTCTCACCCCGGTGAGAATGAGGTCTTGGGAAAAATGTGGGCAAGACTATGGACTGATTCAAGTGGAATTCCGTAACTACCTTGGGAAGGAATTTTGGGTGTATACGCAGTACCACTCGGTCATGTAGGAATTTTGTGTAGGGTGAGTATGTGACAAGTGCTTTTAACTCACTAACCCTTCTAGCAGAAGGGACGTAGGCCTCCTGTTTTCTTTAGAATGAGAAAATAACGGGAGTAGAATCCTCTGCCCTGCTGAGGTCGGGAAACTGGTTCCACAGCCCTGGCTCTCAGAAGGGTGGATAATCCTGCTTGCAGAAGAGTGATATGATCCTTGTGCATCCAAAGAGACTGTGGTGGGGAGTCTTTTGGTACTGTGATAAAATTTAGTTGGTAACCTTGTGTTATAATTGATAGTACCCAGCGATCTGTTGTGATATTTGACCAATTGGTGTGAAAAAGAGAGACTCAACCTCCCGCTGGTATGGCTGGTTTGGGGTTGGTGGAATGGCTGCTGTTCTCTGGCTGTTTTTCAAAAGCCTGTTGCTGGACCTGTTTGAGGAGGAGGTTGAGGCCTAGAAGCCCTCGGTTGTCTAGGCTGGGATCTTTGCACTGGCCTTGATGCTCTACCACGGGGTGCTGGCGGATAGTACCTGCATGGCCTATAGTAGGGTTTTCTGGTATCCTTTCATGCCATGTGGCGTGAAGCAGATGAAGTATCTTGTGGGATTGCAGATGGATGACGCAGAGTTGAGCTACTGCGTCTTGAACTCTTGTTCCAAAGAGGTTATTGCCCACACGAGGTAAATCTACCAGTTTCTCTTGGACTTCAGGCCTGAGGTCTGAAGACTTAAGCTAGGCCCAACGAAGTGCACTGATACCAGTTGCTGCTACTCGTGAAGAGGTTTCAAAACTGTCATAGGCAGCACGGACCTCATGTTTGCCTGCTTTCAAACCATTGTGGATAATATCATTAGCTGAGTCTTGATACGGTTGAGACAGAGTGTCAGCTAATTGTTGCATCTGCTTCCAGAGGTTGCATTGATACTGCGTCATATAAAGCTGATATGATGCTATTCTGGAAGCATCGAGCCTTGAAAGACTTTCCTGCCCAGAGTGTCCAAGAACTTTTGTTCTTTTCCTGGTGGAGTCGATGAATGAGGCTGTAAACTCTTTGATTTTTTCTGAGCCGATTCAACCACCACAGATTGATGTGGAAGCTGGGCTCTCTGATAGCCAGAGATGTGTTGCACCAGATAGGTGGTATATCCATCCTATTTACCGGTGGAACTGAGCATCGGTGTTCCCATAATCTGTGCTGTATTTCCACTAGGACCTCATGCACTGAAAGAGCTAATACTTCCTTAGGAAGGTCTACAAACTGAAGAACCTCTAAGGTCTGTTGTCTGGAATCTTCTTCAGACACTAGTTTAAATCGAATAGTGTCAGCCATTTCTTTTACAAAAGTAGTAAAAGACAAGTCCTCTGGGGTTCACTTTTTTCTATCTTCAGGAGGAGACGGTTCAGAAATGAAGTCCTCTGAAGATGTGTCGGTGTCTATCTTTCCAAGAGTCCGATAGAGTATGTTTTGGAGGAGAAACATGAGGAGGTCTCGATGGCATCTCTGATTTTTGTGGTGAAAAGAATGGCATCGATGGAGAGGCCGGAATTATCGGTCGGGAGAGTCCGGATGGTCCCGGCTAAGGTTCAGATGGTAGGGAAGTACCAGAAGCATCATCGTCACTGACTGGAATAGGAGTGACGGGCTGCACTGGAAGAGCGCCGATGAGGGCATCGAGCTTCAACATCAGTGGCTGGAATATGGACAAATCCGGTATCGGCATCAGAGTTGGCAACAGCATCGGAGCAGGCCCCGGCATCAGTGAAGGGACTGGTACAGGCATCAGCTTCTCTCATTGCCTGGCAGATAAATCCATCCCTGGTGGATAAATCCATCCCTGTGGTGGCTCGATTCCCGGCATCTTTAGAGGTGGGGAATGCCTCGAAGTAGTAGGCCTCTATAGTCCCTGTAGACGAGGCCTTTTTGGTGATGGTTCTGTCGGCAATAGCAAGGCCTCTGGCGTCGAAGCCAGTCGATGGCGATGACGATGTTTTTGTCGATGCTCGGAGGATTTTTCAAGCACGGATGTCGATTTTACCGATGCTGCAGATGGAGTCGGGGATAGTCAGTCTCCGGAGCCTTCCATTCGACGTTTTCGAATAACTAATCGTTTTGACGCTCCAGCCGAAGGCGATTGGGTCGAGGTCGAAGGCATAAGTTGTATATGGAAAAGATGTTCCATTTTTTCCTGTCAGGCCTTCCTGCCCTTGGCGGTCATCTCCAAACATTGAGAGCAGGAGGAAATATCATGCGATTGCCCAAGGCACAAAACACACTCAGCATGCAGGTCGGTGATCAATATTGTGCGAGTGCAGTTCGGACATTTTATGAAGCCCGTGGCCATAATTAAAGCCCGACAGCCGTCGATGGCCTTCTGACCAAAAATTTACTTACTCGAAAACAAGCGGGAAAAAATGTTTTACTCACCGGCCGATGGTCGACGGAAGACCCCTATGTAGGGGATGAAATTTGAGAAAGATTTTCACTTTTTTTATTCACAAGTTTCTGAAGAGATTCACACAGGGCTCCTATCCCGCGATGCTAACTGCAGCACGAAAAAATGAAGACCGAAGGGAGACCCCTGTGGCTCGAGGGATCATGGCATGCTGGGCATGCTCAGTGGGCTCAGTGTGCCAGTCAAAAGTTTCTAGAAACCTTGACAGAAAGTTTTCCATGATAGGACTCAGTCAGTGATGTCACCCATATGTGAGGACTAGCATCCTGCTTGTCCTGGGATAATATAAGTTTCTCAAAACAAACAGAAAAAAAATACAATGGCAAATAAAAACCATTAGGCCAGTCTAGTCTGCCCAATCTCATTCCTGGTATGACGACAGATCTCACTTGATCTCTGTTTTTTCCCTCAGTTCTTTGCACTTAGGGATGCTCTGTACTTACCCTACTCTTTTCTGAATTTCGTTACCGTTTTATTCTCCATTTCTTCCACTGGAAGGCCATTCCATGCATTCACCATTCTTCTCATGAAGAAATATTTTCTGATGTTTTTCTAAATCTACCTCATGAAGCCTCATAGTGTGTGTGACCTCTTGTTCTAAAACAGGATTGCTAACTTTGAACCTCAAGAGTCACAAACAGGTCTGGTTTTCAGGATATCTATAATGAATATACATAAGTCATGCACTGCCTCTACTGCATACAAATCTCTCTCATATAGTCATTGTAGATATCCTGAAAATCAGACCTCTCTGTGGTTTTTGAGGATCAGATCTGGCCACTTCTATTCTAAAACATTCTTTGCTCAGAAAAAGATTTCCTTCTTGTGTCCAATTTATAGCTTGAAGTACTTGAATGTCTCTATCATAAACACCCCCGTCCTCCCATCTCTCCTCTCATATATAGATATTTAGGTCCTTAGGTCTCATTTCAGCTTATATCACTTTTTGTATAAGCCCTGCAAGAAAATCTCAGTTGACAGAGAATCAAAGTCAGTCTTCAAATCTCCATGTACTAAATTCAATCCACATTCCAAATTTATTAGCCTTTTGCCATCAGAATAGCTACATTCCATGTCATCTTCTAGTTTCTTAAGAAAACAAATTAGTTGATCCCATCCATATATAAACAATTTGCCTAAAGGAAGGCCACTGCATTACTCAAATTTTTCAAGGAGATGACTGAACAGCCCCAAAGAAAACATTTTAAATAGCATGATCCTACCTTATCTATATTATCATCCCAGTACCTCACATCTATTTGAACTCTTTAGATTATGTTATTAAAGCTTTATCACAACAAATAGTAATATCCTTACAGTCTTTCAGACAAAGAATGACTAAAATATTACAACAGTCTGTAGTTAATTAGATATGAAGCATCGGTGCTTCCCAACTGAAAACATGTAACTACACTGTCAGAGTGCACTAACTTAAGAATTAAGAGATGACTGCACAGGAATGTAAGGAATGTTTTTCTGAGAGCACCTTGCCCCAAAAAATGTCTACTTTGATTACTTCATCTTTACATTAAAAAGAAGAATTAATGCATGACTACAGGGTTGTGTTCCACAACAGGCAATTCAATATTGCATGTTGTGGATGTTTGTGAATTTGTCGTACAAGTTTCTCACTATTGTAAACAAATATGGTTTTGAAGGAAGTCAAACTTCATTGAAGTAATCTGATTTGGAACAGCCTACAAGGTGTTGTTCATCTTGTATGTAGCTTATGTACCCTCATTACTGAATTCAAAGATTTATGGAAAAAATACAATGACTTTTCTTGTTCAACATTTTAGCTAACCACCTACCAAATTCAAGAATAAATGATGGATCAAATCAGTGGAGATTAAATTTTATCTTCGTGAATGGTTTTAGATGTACTATCACATTCTAGGAGAAATCTGTGGGGAAATGTGTGTTATGATTTAGGATAAATGAAATATTTAAAGAGTTCATGTCAGAAAACTGTACCATTACCAAAAAAATGTAAAGGTCAAATTTATAAATGTCAGGATCAAATAAGATAGGACTGGTACACTTTTGTCCCACTCTCTTCTCTCTCTCATTCTCCCTTTTGGGTGTCTGTCACTAGCCCCCACCTCGGCCTATACATACCTCTCTCTCAAGGGATTGCACAGCCCTTACATTTTCCAAAACAAAACAAATGTGTATAGAACTGCAACAGTTTATTTCACTGAATCAATAGGAAGTACAAATAGAATCCACAATACAATGCACCTCTCTCTCTGCTGCCATCCAGTGGTTGTCAGAGCCATTGCAGAAGAAAAATCTCATAAAGAACTCAGAACTATGCACCATGAAATTTGCACAGCAATAAAATACTGCCATTTATTTAAAAAATGTAGACTGCTTAGACCAAGTTCAAAGTGGTTAACAAAGATACAAATTCATACCACAAAACAAAATATAAACTGGTAATCTCTGAGCCTTAATAGATGATCATATTTACACAATGTTTCCAACCTGTTAAGCCCTGTAAAAAACAATATCTGTATAAGTTAAGCCTCATCAGAATTAAATGGCAACTGAAAAAGATAGGTTTTCAAGAGTTTCTTTAAAACTCTTGGAACACTTTAGCCTCAATTGCTCAGGTTAACTATTCCAGTAAGCCAGACCTGCTGATGAAAAAGCTCTCTCCCCAGTTTCATCCAAATGTGCAGCTTTTAACAAAGGAGCCCATGATAACCGGGATCGAAATGATTGTAACTAACGCAGTGGATTATAAATTCTAAGTAATGCACTAATCCATGGTGAATTGATATTCTCCAGAATTTATGAATTAACATAGCTGTTTTATATTTAATTCAAGTTGCAACCAGAAGCCAGTGGAGGTTGTAGAGAAATGGAGTTTTATGTTGCTTACTACTCAAACCTGTCAAAACGCGAGCAGCCGCATTTTGCACAATTTGCAATGCCCTCAATTAGGGACAGGCTGCAGGAATCCTGTGATCCCATGCCTTTCCATGACCCTATGCACAATGTAGACATTTCCCTAAGTTTCTGCTGAAACCCTGGAAATTAGATTTAAAAGTTTAATGTTCATTTATTTATAGTCCTCCAATTTCCCAACTTATAAAGTACAATTTTTGTATTTTGTCCTACCTTTTGGTTGATCCTTAAATATAATCTTAAAAAATTGTGCTTCTTGTATCTTCAGCATTTTTGGGAAGTTACTGTACCTTTAAATTAGTTTGTGTGTGTGTGGGAAGGGGGGGGGGGGTGTTAGTATTTTTTATGGGAAAAGTGTACATGAAAAGCTATCACAAAATAAGAGCCAAATAAAAAGCTTACAGACACAAACTAAAGTCTCTTAAATTTGACATCCAAGTTTAAGGAAACGCTTTTCATATTCACTTTTATTTTTATATTTTTTCACTTTTATCCCCCTACTCTCTGCCTCTATAGCTACCATAGGGCCTTATTTTCCAATATCGCATTGGTAACGCATTAGGGGGCGTTACCAATGCAAATGAGGCTTCTTTCGTGCAGTGGGGAAACATCGTGTGCGGCGATGTTTTCGCCATTTAGCGGAGATTTGGCCAACATTTTCTCCACCTAGCATGTTGTTGCCCAGGTAGAGTGTCCATCAAGCTAGGTGGAGAGAACGTTGCCCAAACCACTTCTTGGTGTGAGCGTCCTCACTCCGACGGCCAGCAAATCTGCACTAGAGACCACTGTTCTGTCAGTAGGTCTCATGTGGAATGCAAAAGTGGCCCCCAACCCCCGACACTCATACCTAATCCCCACCCCGAGTTAGTAGGTAGCCCTCCCATAGGGATTCAAATACCTATGTAGGGCATAGGCACTATAGTAAGGTTCTCTCTCTCTCTCTCTCTCTCTCTCTCTCTCTCTCTCAAAAAACAGGCTGTCCGGAACTACCGTGGATGGCGATAATCCTTTTCTGGCCCGTAGCGCAGTCCATAACTTGGAGTTGTAGTTAAAATCCGCGATAGCAGCCGCGCTACCACTGCGGTTGTTTCGCCGCACACGATACACAGGTTCCCGCTTTACATATGCTCCGCCCCAACTCCGCCCCCTGAATACCAAATGACTAATTTGCATTCGCGAATCGCGTTAACAGCTGTTAACGCGATTCGCGAATTTATCGCACGCGGTAAAGTGCTTTGAAAATGAGGCCCATAGACGGCTACAATAGGAGGCCACAGATCAAGGCTCCATTTGGAGCCTGGTATATATGCGCCAATAGCTGCAGCTGTTCTGCGATGGTAGGAACTTCCTCATAAGGCTGTGATAATCATTTTCAATGCACTCTGGAATTCTGTGGCTCTGAGGAGCACAGCATGAAGCTATATACAGCCTCGTAGTAATATACAACCACTGAACCATCAGGCTAACCCCAACAACCTGATTTAAAAGTGAGTGCTAACACCATGACACCATCAACAACCTCCACAAAACTGAACCTCAGCCCGCACTCTTTAATCTTTTAAAATTTAGTTGATTTAGCCGACATTTTCAATAACATGCACTAATCTATTTTCATTACAATCTTTATAAACACTAGAATCTTTTTAAACCTAGTGCTGTAATAGTTAAGATAACCAATAGCTTACTTTTTATCCTGCGTTGTTATCTCTCTCTCTATATATATAACATTGTAATCACTATGTCTTATTTATTTATTTTATTTATTTATTTTAAGTTTTTCTATACCGGCATTCGCGATGAATATCGCATCATGTCGGTTTACAATTAATGTGGATAGGGAACAAAAAGATAATAAATAATAGTGATAATAAAAGTAATAAGAGTAAACATTAAACAAATGAAGGCTAAGGATTGCAGTTACAATAAAACAAGGGAGTTATTTTTTATGGGAAAAGTGTACATGAAAAGCTATAATAAGTCTTAATATAAGAGAGTGTGACCTATAACCACACTATATGTATCCATAGGTAAAAAAAAACCCTACCTCGATGCAATTACTCTATGTTTTCTATAGAAAATAGTGTGTTCTATAATCACAATATCTCATCATACATGATGTAAACCGATGTGATACCCTGGGTGAATGTCGGTATACAAAAAACAAATAAATAAATAAAATATTTTAATATATATTTCATTTATATTATTTAGCATTAAAAGTAACTCTGGAGTTCCACCCATTTGGATGTTCTGTTTTGGTCTATTTCATTTTTTTTTAAATCGTGAAAAGCTCCTGCTGTTCCCAAGTCATGACTGGTAATGGAATAACTATCAGATTAGATAAGGAGTTTTTATTACAGTAAAACAAATTATGGATCATCAACAGATTACTAAGGTCCAATCCTATTTTTATACCCATTCCGATATATCTTGTATGCACCATACTGAAAAGGCTGATAAAGCAAACGAGTCCAGGACCAACGTCTTATGGTGACCTGGAGTCTGGCTGTCAACACTGATAAAAGAATCTTGTATATTACCGCAAAACTTCTTAGTTTTCTAAATTAGTTCTTTTCTTGGCAACCAACACTAGATATCCAATTTCATGATTTAAACTGTTTCTGAATTAGTGACTGCACTAAAACGATTAATATCATAAGGGTACTCTTGTGCCTGACATTCATGTGGGTTTTCTCCACCTCCAGGCACTGACAACAATGTTTGCAGTACAGTATGGGACTTTAAGGATTGTTGGAATAGATGATCATTGCATTTAATTTTCTTTTGAAACCCTTTATTTAATAAATCAGCATATTGCTTTTATCAAACAAGGGAACAAAAAATTATCAAAATAACCACGACCCCAAAACAGATCATACAGTTTTATTTTTATGCTCTTTAGTTGATCATATATCCCCTTTAAGTGCATTGTAAGATCACTGTAGATCAGTGGTCATTTTCTAAGGGAAAAAAAAGTACAGGGTCAGGTCCAACAGCAGCCTTCACATTCTACTTTATACCAACTAAAGAGTAGCAAATTACCTGGACCGGACTGTATGCATCCTAGGGTACTGAAGGAACTCAAAAATGAAATTTCTGATCTATTAGTTAAAATGTATATCTTATCATTAAAATCATCCATTGTACCTGAAGACTGGAGGGTGGCCAATGTAAGCCCAATATTTAAAAGGGCTCCAGTGGCGATCCACGTAACTATAGACCAGTGAGCCTGACTTCAGTGCCGGGAAAAACAGTGGAAACTATTCTAAATAGTAGAGCATATAGAAAGGCATGGTTTAATGGAACACAGTCAACATGGATTTACCCAAGGGAAGTCTTGCCTAACATATCTGCTTCATTTTTTTGAAGGGATTAATAAACATGTGGATAAAGGTGAACCGGTAGATGTAGTGTATCTGGATTTTCAGAAGGTGTTTGACAAAGTCCCTCATGACAGGCTTCTAAGAAAACTAAAAAGTCATGGGATAGGAGGCGATGTCCTTTCTTGGATACAAACTGGTTAAAAAACAGGAAACAGAGAGTAGGATTAAATGGTCAATTTTCTCAGTGGAAAAGGGTAAACAGTGGAGTGCCTCAGGGATCTGTACTTGGACCGGTGCTTTTCAATATATATATAAATGATCTCGAAAGGAATACGACAAGTGAGGTTATCAAATTTGAGGACGATACAAAATTATTCAGAGTAGTTAAATTACAAGCGGATTGTGATACATTACAGGAGGACCTTGCAAGACTGGAAGAATGGACATCCAAATGGCAGATGAAATTTAATGTAGACAAGTGCAAGGTGTTGCATAAAGGGAAAAATAACCCTTGCTGTAGTTACACGATGTTAGGTTCCATATTAGGAACTACCACCCAGGAAAAGGATCTAGGCATCATAGTGGATACTACTTTAAAATAGTTGGCTCAGTGTACTGCAGCAGTCAAAAAAGCAAACAGAATGATAGGAATTATTAGGAAGGGAATGGTTAATAAAATGAAAAATGTCATAATGCCTCTGTATCATTCCATGGTGAGACCGCACCTTGAATACTGTGTACAATTCTGGTCGCCGCATCTCAAAAATGATATAGTTGCGATAGAGAAGGTACAGAGAAAGGCAACCAAAATGATAAAGGGGATGGAACAGCTCCCATATGAGGAAAGGCTGAAGAGATTAGGGATGTTCAGCTTGGAGAAGAGACGGCTGTGGGGGGGATATGACAGAGGTCTTTATGATCATGAGAGGTCTTGCACGAGTAGATGTGACTCGGTTATTTACACTTTCAGATAATAGAAGGACTAGGGGACATTCCATGAAGTTAGCAAGTAGCACATTTAGGACTAATTGGAGAAAATTCTTTTTCACTCAACGCACAATTAAGCTCTGGAATTTGTTGCCAGAGGATGTTGTTAGTGCAGTTAGTGTAGCTGGGTTCAAAAAAGGTTTGGATAAGTTCTTGGAGAAGTCCATTAACTGCTATTAATCAAGTTTACTTAGGGAATAGTCACTGCAATTAATTGCATCAGTAGCATGGGATGATCTTGGTGTTTGGGTAATTACCAGGTTCTTGTGGCCTGGTTTGGCCTCTGTTGGAAACAGGATGCTGGGCTTGATGGACCCTTGGTCTGACCCAGCATGGCAATTTCTTATGTTCTTAATGAAGAAAAGGAAACAGGTTCAAAAAGGTTCCAGGTTGGCAGCCTGAATAATCTGCCAGAAAATCACCATTGCTGTAGAAAACTTATATTTTAAGGTGCTTTCGAACCAGCTGCCACAATTGTTGAATAATCACATTTTAAGAAAAGAAACAGAATCACAAAATAGCATGGCTATAAGCAAAAGCAGACATTTTGAACAGTACTTCCAGGTTAATAGTTATCAGTTTTTATACCACAGTCTTTTATGTTCTGAGCCACATTTTTATTAGCTTAGTCAGAACATTTGACAGTTAAAAAGTGAATTTAGTAGGCAAGTAGAAAGTTACATATCTAAGGTAGACTAAATGGCCATGTAGAAGGCATGGCTCAGTTTACAAAAAACTTTAAACATCTACATGGCATGCTGTTTATGCATCGAATACTGAATCATTAAACTGTATTAATAGGAGGTACTTTGCCTAGGAGTGTTTCCATTTATTTATTTACATTTCTAGCAACAATTTGCAGCCACTTTGTTTTTATGCTTGCCCTTTTATAGTCATCCATCTTCAATTTTTCCTTCATGACAGGTTGTCCAGATGGCTGCAGAACACATCTTCTCAATGGCTGAAAAAGTGCCTCCTTGCAAGCAACTGAGCATCCCTCTTTGAACAGAAAGGCCCACCACTATAGCAGTAGTGGTGGTCTTTCCTCCTTCCCCAAGATTGAGGGCTTCATTTCAATTGTATGATCAGGCCCAACTGGTGCCAAAAGAGAGACAGAGGTTCTGACTCTAGAACTATGTACATAGCTCTGTAGCCTAAGCCATAAGCTTGGCCCTATACTCTATGCAGCGGTACCTTGAGATTCCACAATGTCTTCCATTCCTTTCAATATTTATATGCTCCCTTTGTGTCTTTTACTGTCTAAATGGGAAATTAAATTTAAGATGTACGCTGATGATAGTCAGTAATTTATCTGGCTGTTAAAGGTCTGCAAAAGGTACATCTATGGTTAAGGCAGAATTGTCTTTCATTAAATATTGCAAAATCAGAAGCTCTGATGGTGTGTCAGTCTACAACAGTATTGCCAATGCCTAATCTTTTTATTGCAGGAGTTTGCATTCCTTTCTTGCTTGTGGTCGTGCTTTGGGGGTGCTTGTTGATTCCCATCTCTCATTAAAAACTCAAATTCATTCTGTATTAAAGTCTGTCTTTCATAAATTACAATTAGTCAGTTGTTTGAAATATGTGCTTTCTATTCAAGTTTATCTCACTATCATTCAGACCTTTATCACCTCACTTATGTTACGCTCCGCGGCCGCAGACGGCTGCGATCGCTGCTGCTCACCTCTCTTTTTGCTGCATTAGCTCCATTGGAAAAATTCGTGGCCTCTGCCAGCCACCACCGGCCTTCCAGCCTCTGTTCCCGGGCCTTCCTGAGCAGCGTGGACGCTGCCAACAGTGATCTTCCCTAGGCGCGCGCGAGTGCAGCCCGGCTAGCTTTAACCACGTCATGCCAGGAACCTCGGGGCGTCCCCATCAGATGACATCACTCTACTCCGGTATTTAAGATTGCCAGCCCAGACAGCCAAGTTAGCAACAAGTTCACTTGCTGCATTTACCTACTCTCTTTCAGCGTTGTTCTGGTTCCTGCTTCCGTGGTGTGAGACTATCAGGTACCTGCTCCTCGGGGGGCCTTCCTCATCTCTCGGCTATCTGCTCCTCAGAGGGTCTTTACCTGGACTCCTACCTGCCTCGCTTCCCGAGGTTTCTTCGGAACTTCTACTCATCTCCAGCCTCTGTTAATACCACACTGTGGACCTCCGCTTGTGTCATCTACGTGGGAACTCTTTCCGGTGTACCCCGCTCTGAGGACCACTGCCGTGATTACTAGAGGAACTTTCTCCAGCGTACCCTGCTCTGCAAACCATTACCATGATTACTAGAGGAACCCTCGCTGGTGTACCCCGCTCTGCGGACCACTACTGTGATCTCCCACAGAGGGATCCTCGAGTACATTCCTACGGACCCAGTGTACTATAGTGACTGTGATTTCCTCAGGCACCCCCCGCTCCTTGGGTAGTGCCGCAGCTATTGCCTGACTCCAGTCCTCCGAGCTGAATCTGATGGCAATATCGGCGCTGCCGCTCTGTGGCCTGCCTCCTGGGGTTGCCCTCTCTTTCTCCATCAACACATCTGCTGTATATCATCCCGCAGCTGAGACTCCACCTCCCGACAGTGAGGCTCAGCAGGGCTCCTCACCCTGGGTGGTACCACCTCTCATCTCGGCCAAAGGGCCCACACACTTAAAAATCCTAACAGATTGCCAAGTCCATAGACTCGGCACAGCTCTCAGCCTTTCAGGCCATCCCTGGCCTGGCCCAGCGAATTTCAGACAAGCAGAAGGTTTTAGAGAATTTGGCTAATGCCATAAGTATTTTAAATATCTCAGCTGGACACAGCCTCGACGTCTGCAAAACTGAGCTCAACTCTACAGACACCTCCATTCCGGCCACCTGTGCCCCTGCCGGAACCTCTTCGCTTTTAGATGACCCATTGTCCTGTAGGAGCTTCTTGAGTCAGTGCAACATGCAACTTTCCATACAGCCTGCATACTTCCCTGACATGGCTACCAGGACAACATACATACTATCTCTGCTGGAAGGGCGGGCGTTGGCCTGGACGTCACCCCTGTGGGAACGAGCGGGCCCGATCCTCCAAGATGTCAGGCTTCCTTGCCCTCTGCCGCTCCATCTTTGACGACCCGCTCGTAAGGCTATCGCCGGTTCCACACTACCTCACCTGCATCAAGGTTCCAGATCACTTACCGAGTACATCATCGAGTTTAGGACCCGTGCGTCCGAGCTGCACTGGGATTTGGGCTGCCTGCGTGCGATCTTCTTTGAAGGGTTGAGCCCACACATCAAAGATAAGCTAGCAGCCCGAGAACTTCCTGGCACCCTGGACGCTCTCGTGGATCTCGCAGGCCGCATTGACCGCCATCTTCGTGAATGCTCACAAGAGACCAGAGGACCCAAGAGGGTGGCTACTGGCGCTCCCTGCTTCCACCCAGCTCCTTCCTCGAAGACCGCTGCTCCGCAAGATGTCGATGAAGAGGAACCTATGCAGATGGGTCGCAGCCACCTATCCTTGAAGGAGAAACGTTGCCGCCTATGTTCAGGGCTATGTATGTACTGTGGTCAACCCGGACACGTGGTACCTGCCTGCCCACTCTGTCCAGGCCAGGCCTAGGTTCTGCCGGAGGACTTCTCCTAGACATAACATAACCCTCTCCTCCGTTAATGTTACTTGTTTCCATCAACTCTGGCACCCTGGAAGGGGCTGGTAGTAATTTTATCCTCCGACAGCTGGTGGAGCATCTCCGGATCCCCACTGTCCATACTCCCACACCATTAATGCTCTCCTCTATCCACGGTGAGCCTCTATCTGGCGAAGTTACTTACTCCACAGTTCCCATCTGACTTCGTACCGGATCCATGCACATGGAGACCATCTCTTTCTCGTACTAGACAAGGCCATCCATTCGGTTCTTCTTTGGCTACCGTGGTTGAAACTTCACACTTCGCAATTCGACTGGGGCACCTTACAACTTTCCCAATGGGGCAAATCCTATCATAAGGATTGCTTAAGAACATAAGAAAATGCCATACTGGGTCAGACCAAGGGTCCATCAAGCCCAGCATCCTGTTTCCAACAGTGGCCAATCCAGGTCATAAGAACCTGGCAAGTACCCAAAAACTAAGTCTATTCCATGTTACCATTGCTAATGGCAGTGGCTATTCTCTAAGTGAACTTAATAGCAGGTAATGGACTTCTCTTCTAAGAACTTATCCAATCCTTTTTTAAACACCGCTATACAAACTGCACTAACCACATCCCCTGGCAACAAATTCCAGAGTTTAATTGTGTGTTGAGTAAAAAAGAACTTTCTCCGATTAGTTTTAAATGTGCCCCATGCTAACTTCATGGAGTGCCCCCTAGTCTTTCTACTATCCGAAAGAGTAAATAACCGATTCACATCTACCCGTTCTAGACCTCTCATAATTTTAAACATCTCTATCATATCCCCCCTCAGCCGTCTCTTCTCCAAGCTGAAAAGTCCTAACCTCTTTAGTCTTTCCTCATAGGGGAGCTGTTCCATTCCCCTTATCATTTTGGTAGCCCTTCTCTGTACCTTCTCCATCGCAATTATATATTTTTTGAGATGCGGCAACCAGAATTGTACACAGTATTCAAGGTGCGGTCTCACCATGGAGCGATACAGAGGCATTATGACATTTTCCGTTTTATTCACCATTCCCTTTCTAATAATTCCCAACATTGTTTGCTTTTTTGACTGCCGCAGCACACTGAACTGACGATTTCAATGTGTTATCCACTATGATGCCTAGATCTCTTTCTTGGGTTGTAGCACCTAATATGGAACCCAACATTGTGTAATTATAGCATGGGTTATTTTTCCCTATATGCATCACCTTGCACTTATCCACATTAAATTTCAGCTGCCATTTGGATGCCCAATTTTCCAGTCTTACAAGGTCTTCCTGCAATTTATCACAATCTGCTTGTAATTTAACTACTCTGAACAATTTTGTGTCATCTGCAAATTTGATTATCTCACTCGTCGTATTTCTTTCCAGATCATTTATAAATATATTGAAAAGTAAGGGTCCCAATACAGATCCCTGAGGCACTCCACTGTCCACTCCCTTCCACTGAGAAAACTGTCCATTTAATTCTACTCTCTGTTTCCTGTCTTTTAGCCAGTTTGCAATCCACGAAAGGACATCGCCACCTATCCCATGACTTTTTACTTTTCCTAGAAGCCTCTCATGAAGAACTTTGTCAAACGCCTTCTGAAAATCCAAGTATACTACATCTACCGGTTCACCCTTATCCATGTTTATTAACTCCTTCAAAAAAGTGAAGCAGATTTGTGAGGCAAGACTTGCCCTGGGTAAAGCCATGCTGACTTTGTTCCATTAAACCATGTCTTTCTATATGTTCTGTGATTTTGATGTTTAGAACACTTTCCACTATTTTTCCTGGCACTGAAGTCAGGCTAACTGGTCTGTAGTTTCCCGGATCGCCCCTGGAGCCCTTTTTAAATATTGGGGTTACATTTGCTATCCTCCAGTCTTCAGGTACAATGGATGATTTTAATGATAGGTTATAAATTTTTACTAATAGGTCTGAAATTTCATGTTTTAGTTCCTTCACAACTCTGGGGTATATACCATCCGGTCCAGGTGATTTACTACTCTTCAGTTTATCAATCAGGCCTACCACATCTTCTAGGTTCACCGTGATTTGATTCAGTCCATCTGAATCATTACCCATGAAAACCTTCTCCATTACGGGTACCTCCCCAACATCCTCTTCAGTAAACACCGAAGCAAAGAAATCATTTAATCTTTCTGCGATGGCCTTATCTTCTCTAAGTGCCCCTTTAACCCCTCGATCATCTAACGGTCCAACTGACTCCCTCACAGGCTTTCTGCTTCGGATATATTTAAAAAAAGTTTTTACTGTGAGTTTTTGCCTCTACAGCCAACTTCTTTTCAAATTCTCTCTTAGCCTGTCTTATCAATGTCTTACATTTAACTTGCCAACGTTTATGCTTTATCCTATTTTCTTCTGTTGGATCCTTCTTCCAATTTTTGAATGAAGATCTTTTGGCTAAAATAGCTTCTTTCACCTCCCCTTTTAACCATGCCGGTAATCGTTTTGCCTTCTTTCCACCTTTCTTAATGTGTGGAATACATCTAGACTGTGCTTCTAGAATTAGATCTAAAATTGCTCCCTCTCTCGTCGGTTCCTGAACCAATTGCTCCATAAAGCTATCATTTATTCCATCCAGGAACGTTATCTCTCTAGCGTGTCCTGATGATACATTTACCCAGTCAATATTGGGGTAATTGAAGTCTCCCATTATTACTGCACTACCAATTTGGTTAGCTTCCCTAATTTCTCTTACCATTTCACTGTCCGTCTCACCATCTTGACCAGGTGGACGGTAGTATACCCCTATCACTATAGTCTTCCCCTACACACAAGGGATTTCTACCCACAAAGATTCAATTTTGTATTTAGTCTCATGCAGGATGTTTATCCTGTTGGACTCTATGCCATCCCGGACATAAAGCGCCACACCTCCTCCCGGGTGCTCCTCTCTGTCATTGCCACCACGATGTCGCTCCCGGGTCTCCCGCTGCAGTACTCCACTTACGCCGATGTATTTTCGAAGAAGGCTGTGGACACATTACCACCTCATCGCTCATTTGATTGTGAGATAAATTTACTTCCGAATTCAGAGCCTCCTCGCAGAAGGGTGTACCCGCTTTCACTAACATAAACTAAGGCTATGTCAGACTACATACAAGAGAACTTGGCAAAAGGCTTCATTCAACCTTCTAAGTCTCCCGCTGGAGCGGGATTCTTTTTCGTGGGGAAAAAGGATGGTTGCCTCCAGCCATGAATAGATTACCGCGGCTTAAGTGAAATTACCCAGAAGGACAGATACCCCTTGCCACTAATCTCTGAACTGTTTGACAGGCTCCAAGGGGCCAAAATATTCTCCAAGTTGGACATGAGAGGGGCCTACAGTTTGGTCCGGATACGCCAGGGCGACGAATGGAAGACCACTTTTAACACCCGTGATGGCCATTTCGAATACCCGATAATGCCCTTCGGCCTTTGTAATGCCCCGGCGGTTTTCCAGAATACGATGAATGAAGTATTCAGAAACATGCTCTACCAGTGCGTCATAGTTTATCTGGATGACATCCTGGTATTCTCACGAGACCTCCAGGATCATCGACGAGATGCCTGCAAAGAGATGTTCATTTTCTTGGTTACATGGTCTCGAGTCGAGGCTTCCAGAAGGATCCCCAAAATACAAAACATCCAGGAATGGCCCCAGCCAACGGGCCTCAAAGCGCTTCGTAGATTCCTGGGATTTACGAATTACTACAGGTCTTTCATTCCACATTATTCCACACTCACCGCCCCTCTTACAGCCATGACCCGCAAGGGAGCCAATCCCTTGCAGTGGTTACATGAGGCCACATTGGCCTTTCAGAAACTTAAGGATGCATTCCTTAGAAAACCATGCTTATGCCACCCGGATCCCCGATGACCGTTCATCGTCGAAGATGACACATTCGATGCTGGTGTTGGTGCAGACCTGAGCCAGCATTCTGCCAATCACACCTGACATCCCTGCTCATTCTTCTCTCGCCGCTTCTCTCCTGCGGAGTGCAATTATGGAATCGGAGGCAAAGAATTATTGGCAATTAAGCTCGCCTTTGAAAAGTGGCGCTCTGGCTCGAGGGGGCTCAGTATCAGGTCACGGTATACACAGACCACAAGTACATTGAATACCTGCACCACGCACAACACCTTAATCATCGGCAGGCCCGCTGGTTTCTCTTTTTTACTCGGTTCAATTTCTTGCTACGGTACCGGCCAGCCGATAAGAACACTCAAGCCAATGCTCTTTTCCGGTCCTTCACCACCGAGGATATTCCAGATGTTCCGCATCACATCATCGATCCAGACAAGGTTCTTCTCTCTGCCACATTCACCGTACCACCTGGGAAGACGGTGGTTCCCCATCCACTTCTTAGAAAAATTCTTTGATGGGCACACGATTCCCTGTTGGAGGGTCATCCAGGTCAAGCCAGAAACTTATCGTCACTCCAGAGGTTCTACTGGTGGCCAACCATGAGGAGAGACGTCCAAGCGTACATGGAGTCATGCTCTACCTGTGCCCGTCAGAAGCCTCTGACGGGTCGACCTTGGGGTCTCTTGCAACCACTGCCCACACCCAGTGAACCGTGACACACATTGCCATGGATTTCATAGTGGATCTTCCTCCTTCCAACGGCAATAATACCATTTGGGTCATGATAGAGCCACAAAGTGAGCCATTTTTGAAAACCGGTCCATCTGGCCTCCCTTCTGCCCCGGAAATAGCGAGACTGTTCATCCG
The DNA here is from genome assembly GCF_901001135.1 of Rhinatrema bivittatum. Classification (NCBI taxonomy): domain Eukaryota; kingdom Metazoa; phylum Chordata; class Amphibia; order Gymnophiona; family Rhinatrematidae; genus Rhinatrema; species Rhinatrema bivittatum. The sequence continues at coordinate 655,229,242 of NC_042615.1, read as the reverse complement.
CCACATATTCAGACTCCACGGACTCCCGAGGCATATACTCTCCGGTCGGGGGGGCGGGGGGGGCCGGTACAATTCACGGCCAGATTCTGAAGGGCCTTATGTAAGAAATTTGACATTGCCTTGGACCTCACGTCGGCGTATCACCCGCAGGCCAATGGTCAGACAGAAAGGACAAACAGGACCTTGAAGCAGTTTCCCCGAGCATACGTCAACTCACGACAAAATGACTGATCAGATTTATTACCGTGGGCTGTTTGCCCTCAATTCTCATCTCTCTGCTTCCACCGGGTCTTCACCCTTTCAAGTGGTATATGGACATCATCCCCTGCCTCCACTTCCGTTACCTCTCTCAGTGGCCTCTTCTGTGGCGCAAGCCACCGCGCAAGAGTTGCATCAACTCTGGGACGACACTAAACGCCTCATACAACAAGCTACCCAGAAGTCCAAGAAATGCTATGATACCCATCATCGGGCAGCTCCTCAATTCAATCCTGGTGATAAAGTATGGCTTAGTACTCGTTCATTCATCTGAAACTACTTTCAGTCCGCTTCGCTCCCAGATACATTGGGCCATTTCCCATACTTCGTCGTCTGGGTCCAGTTACATACAGCCTACGCCTGCCCACATCACCCAAGATTCATAATGCCTTCCACGTCTCATCTGAACCGCAAACTCTGACATCAGAGGAGCACATCACTTATCAAATTCAGGACGTCCTGGATATACAGAAACGAGGAAGATGATGGTAATATCTGATATCATGGGAGGGCTCTGGGCCTGAAGAAAACAGCTGGGGTCCTGCAGCTAACATTATCGATAAAGAATTGATCAAGAAGTTTCATACCACTCACTCAAGAAAACCCAAACCCCTGAGGGAGGGGCCCTAAGAAGGGGGGTACTATTACACTCCGCGGCTGCAGACAGCTGCAAGCGCTGCTGCTCACCTCTCTTTTTGCTGCATTAGCTCCGTTGGGCGAACTCAAGGCCTCTGCCAGCTACTGCCGGCCTTCTGGCCTCTGTTCCCGGGCCTTCCTGAGCAGCATGGATGCTGCCGACCACCATCTTCCCCTCGGGGTTCCCTAGGCGTGCGTCCTAACCAGCTTTAACCACATCATGGCGGGAACCTCGGGGGCATCCCCATCAGATGATGTCACTCTACTCCGGTATTTAAGCTCGCCAGCCCAGACAGCCGGCAACATGGCAATGAGTTCACTTGCTGCATTTACCTACTCTCTTTCAGCGTTGTTCCAGTTCCTGCTTCCGTGGTGTGAGACTATCAGGTACCCGCTCTTCGGGGGCCTTCCTCGTCTCTCAGCTATCCACTCCTCAGAGGGCCTTCACCCGGACCCCTACCTGCCTCGCTTCCTGAGGCTTTCTTCAGAACTTCTACTCATCTCCAGCCGCTGTGAGTACCACACTGTGGACCCCCACTTATGTCATCTACGTGGGACCTCTCTCCGGTGTACCCTGCTCTGTGGAGAATTGCCGTGATTACTAGAGGAACTTTCTCCAGCGTACCCCGATTTGCGGACCATTGCCGTGAGTACTAGAGGAACCCTCACCGGTATACCCCACTCTGCAGACCACTACCATGATCTCCCACCGAGGGACCCTCTTGAGTACATTCCTATGGACCCAGTGTATTACAGTAACTGTGACTTCCTCGGCACCCCCTCTCCTCAGGTAGTGCCGCAGCTATTGCCTGACTCCAGTCTCCTGAGCTGAGTCTGACGGCAGTATCAGCGCTGCCGCTCCGTGGCCTGCCTCCTAGGGTCACCCTCTTTCTCCATCAACACATCTGCTGTATATCATCCCACAGCTGAGACTCTACCTCCCAACGGTGAGGCTCAGTGGGGCTCCTCCCCCAGGGCGGTATCACCTCTCATCTTGGCCAAAGGGCCCACACACTTACAAATCCTAACAACTTAGCTATCACAATTCCAGATTCAAGTTTATAACTCATTCAAAACTCTGCTGCCAAACTGATTTCCTCTTGTTCTCATTATGATCATATAACTCCTGTCCTGAAAGAACTGCACTGGTTACCTGCTCATTATAAGATTATATTCTAGATGTGGTAGTTTTTAAAGCTGGTCGTGATGGAAAGCCATGTTACATGAAAGATATATTACACTTTTTATGCACCTGGACAATTTTTCCGTTCCACTCTTTCCATCAAAGAAGCAAGATAGGAACAGCAATTTTAAAACTAGTACGCGGGTGCCCACACACACATATGGGCACATGAGCGGATACAAGCTAGAATTTTAAATCCAACTCTGTGGAACTGTGCTTCTAATTTTAAGCCGTTACTTGAGCAAACACACTTCATGTTTCTTCCTTAGGACTTTTAGGCTTTAACGCGCATCAAGGTGGTTAACCAATTATTTCACCAGTTTGACCATTCTATCTAGATGTTATCCAAACTCCTCTGGTTCTTCAGCATGTACTCCTCCCAGGTCACCCGGACCCCTCACCCTGTCGTGTTAGGCCTAAAATGCGATTTCTGCAGACTTATGCCTCATCAGGAGCAGCAATAAATATACAGAGCTAACAAGCCACCATGCATTGCGACTGCCAGATTTAAAATATGGATTTAAATGTGTAACTGTTGGGTCCACCCCACTTAATTTGAAAAATGCGCGTTGCTCGTACACAGCTCAGATACTTGGATATGTGAGCCATTTAATGTGAGGAATGCTTTTAAAATTTACCCTTTAATGTAACACTTCAGTGGGCCTCCTCTGTTATTGGGCCCACATTTGACCTCTGAGATTCAAGCCATCACGGACCTAAAAGTTTTTCCACAAGTAATTGGAACACCACTTGTTTGGGCTAGCATTTGCTTGACTTTTGAATATTTTATATGCTAATATTTATATCTCTTTTTAATGTGTATTGGTGGTGTTTCAGTTGTGTCATTTTTTGTTCATGTTTTATGTTTATGATGATCATGTGATTGTGTTACTCACCTAGAATGGCTGGAACTACGAAAGGCAGGTTAAAAGTAACTGTAATAATTTATATATAAACTGTATTATTTAACTGTACAAGGATTTAAAGAAGTTTGATTCCTTATGTGTCTTATAAAGTTCCACATAACTTGTGCTATGACTATTTGGATATTATTATTGATTTAAACAATGATTTCATTTTCTTTTTGTAATAGTCATATTTCTCAGTTCAGGTTATAATGTATTATTGTTGTTTCTCTTTCTCCATCAACACATCTTCTCTCGCCGCTTCTCTCCTGCAGAGTGCAATTATGGAATCGGGGACAAGGAATTATTGGCAATTAAGCTCACCTTTGAAAAGTGGCACCCCTGGCTCGCGGTATACACAGACCACATTGAATACCTGCACCACGCACAAATCCTTAATCACCGGCAGGCCCGCTGGTCTCTCTTTATGGGGTCTAAGAATGTATGTAAAATCTTTAAACTTCATATGAAATTATTCTAACATGTTATAGCCATTTTCAAACTGTATTACTAGGAGCTGTATGTTTAGAATATTTTCTACATGTGTGTGGACTGTGCAAAAAAAAATTATTTTCAGATGTTGGTTAATGGTAGTAGTACTGTAACATAGTAGGAGACAAAAGCCATTTGGTATAATCTATCTGTCCCTTGCCTACTTGGTTATTGCAGAGACTAGTCTGTATCCAGTCATCTTCATATTTTATCCTTACCACTGCCCTTTTCATATATCTCAAGCATGCCCAACTTGTGTTTCCTTATTCCAGCTCTGTTAGCATCCATTAATCTCTCAGTAAATAACTATTTCCCCCATATTTCCTCTGATTTGTCTGCCCTCTTCATATCATTACCCTTTATCCTTGAGCTTTTCTTTCCTACAGGAAATGCAACATTATTTATTTATTTATTTATTTAGAATTTTTCTATGTACTTGATTGAAGCCTGCTAGGTATTAGAATGCTTCTATTAAATCTTTTTTGTATTTCCTCCAGTAAGTACAGTCTAAGGATGTTAAACATCTCTGAGATGAGCTTCTATTGGAGACCCTGCAACTCTGGTTAGAGTTCTTCAATCTCCCAGCAGTCTTAAGACCATGAGAATCCAGGCTTAGGTCTTTTCTTAATACATAAAGCATACAATTATAATTTCTTCGCTCATATAGTTTATTTTCTTTCATGAAACTATTTTTTTCTTTCTGTATAATTTACTACAATATTAGAGCTAGTACAAAGATATTAATTCTGCTAACTATGGCTAGCAATATTTTATGTTGTGAACTGGTGTTGGCTGTCTTTCAAAAATTATTTTCAAATACAAATTTGTCATTTGATTTCATCTGTGTTTCTATGCCTAATAAAGCTCTTAAAAATATAAACAATTAAAACTAAATATACTAATTAAAGGATTTGGTTGTATAAATAAACCTGTAACAGGTATTCTCAGCAAATAGCAGATGTCAGTCCTCAGTGGTTACAGCAGTGGGCTACGAACCAGGAGATCAGGGTTCGAATCCCGCTGTTGCTCCTTGTGACCTTGGGCAAGTCACTTTATCCTCCATTGCTTCAGGTACAAACTAGGGGGTCATTTATCAAAATGCACTAAGGCATTTTCGTATGCGTTAAGGGCTTGTCGCATGCGGTAAGGGCCTATCGCATGCGATAGCACCATATCGTATGGTGCGATGCAAATTTGAAAAACAAGAGGAGTTAGGGGCGGGGAGTGGGCTGGGTTTGCCAGTCTGCAAAGTGCTATCGCACAGACTTAACGCTGATTTTAACTACACCTTTTTCAGTAGCGTTAAGCCATGCGATAGCTTGCGTTACAGGGCGGTAAGGTTTTATCGTATTGTCTCCTGAAAGGCCTGTTTTAGTAGATTTGAAGCTCCCGAAGCACCAGCCTAGCCTTCCGGAGAGAGAGAGAGAGGGAGAGGAAGAGAGAGAGAGAGAGACACTTGCCATAATGTCTTCTCCCTAGGTAGGTATTTGTATCCTTATGGTAGGCCCAACCTAGTAACTCGAGGCGAGGTTTAGATATTAGTGTAGGGGGTTAGGGGCCACTTTGACATTCAACGTGAGATGTACGAACAGAACAGTGGTCTCTTGTGAAGATTTGATGGCCTTCGGAGTGAGGAAACTCACCCAAAGATGAGATTTGGGCAATGTTCTCTCCACCTAGCTTGATGTTACCCAGGTAGAGAGTCCATCATAAAATAAAAAGTCAGTTTTCAAAGTGCTTAATGCACATGTATGATGCCTCTAGTTGATTAAACATTTCCCAGATGACAAGCAGGATAGTAGTCCTCACACATGGATGACTGGTGTGCCCAGCATGGAAATCTGATTTTAAAGTTTCTAGAAACTTTGAGCATATCCTGCAGTGCATGTGCAGGGGCCCTTTTCTGTAGAGCTCTCAGGTTGCATTTATTTTTCTTTCCTGCTGTTCAGAAAAATTTCTGATTCTTAAGTGTGCAGGAAACAGTATGGCAGGGCCATGTGGTCTTTTCTTCATCCTTTTAGTCACCCTAGGTTATGTTTTCTTTATTTTTTTAGCAGCCATTTGGTGAACTGTCACCAGTCACATTTTTGTTCTTCATTGAGTCATTTGATTTTGCTGCTTTCATTTTTCTCCTGATGTCCTAAAAGAGAAGTCAACCAGTGGCTTCAGTAAGTGCCCCCTGTGCGAGACAATCATGGTTCTCACAGATTCACCATGATAAATGTGTCCTCTGCCTGGAGGATAACCATGACATCCAGGGACATACCCTTTGTGCAAATCGATCCCTAAGAGACGACAATCCTGAATTCAGCTTATGGAAAAGCACTTCAGAATTCGTACGTCTGGCTTATTGGTATCTTCATCGGAGGCCTCAATTGCAAGAGACCCAGGAGCTGCATTGATTGGAGGCAGTGCATTGACGTTGTGCAAGAGTACCAATCTTCTTGACATTGAATGCCAGACAGAACCAAGAAGAAAGCTTTGCCAGTTTACTCCAGCTCAAAGAATGTGAAGGATTCAGCCTGTACAATTTCAGCATTTCAAACTCTGATGAGGTGCCTCAGGTGAAGGCCAAGAAACATCAACATGTCTCCAATGTGCAATGCTGGGAGTGGAGATATTCTGGCAGCTGTCTTGAATCCTCTGAAGTATTCCCGTCGTGAGGAGCGCTTATCCTCTGTGCAGTTATGGGAACTGGACTAGTCTTCAAGGATTCAGGTGTCAGCTATTGATACAACTCTGGTATATCAGGAAGATGTGGTCTCTCAGGCCATTTTGGCATTGGTAGTTTTTTTTTAAAGAGGAACTGGATTAGAAAATCCATGAGTTGCTGGACCAAAAAGATGTAGTGCAACAGTGCATTGACATTGACGGCATCAGTGTCCATGCAGATTGAAGTCTAACTAGTACTGGAAACCTTGTTGCCACCCATTGGGATGGTTCCAATGCTGGTTTCTGGAAAAAAATACACAGTAGAAACCACTGCACCAATGATGATCTCTAGCCCTTCAGAAGGGGAAACTCCTCCAAGGTGCAGGAGATCACTAGGTTCTAGGCTACAGAAGTCAAGTGCACCCTTTCTGAGGCCTTGTCTGCTAGCCAGGCAAGGTCCAGGTCAATGCCCCCGGTCTACCAGTCAGCCCTGGTCTCTTGGAGTTTTTTTGGGCTTATGACTATGGATCCAAGGACTTCTCTGATCAGGAGTCATCAATGGGTCTGCTCTCCAACCCCTCTCCTCCTTGGGAAAAGAGAAAATCTTCCCCAACATCCCCAAAGATCTCTCCTTCACTGATTTTATTCAGAGAATTAGAAATGCCATTCCATATATAGTGAAGAAAGAGAATGAATCTAGGACCAAGATGGTGCACATTTTCCAGATTATGAAGCCCCCGCCCAAGGACATAGTGGCAGTCCCAGTCCATGAAATCCTTCAGGAGATATAGATGAGGATGTGGGAGTGCCCCTTCTCTATGGCTTTAGTGAATAAGTTGACAGGCGCAATATATCCTGTCCCAAAGATTCCAAGATTCAAGAAGCAGCAGCTTCCACGCCAATCAGTGGTAGTCAGATCTGCTCTCAAGAAGGCTAAGATGTCTAGAACCCATTCCTCTGTACCCCTGAGAAGAATTTGGATATCCTGGACACTCTTGAGAGACAGGTGTTTTTGGGAGCTGTGCTCAATGTCTGCATAGCATCCTATCAGCTCTTAATGAACTAGTACATGTGGGACATTCTGAAGAAAATAAAGTTTTTGCATTTTCTGCTTCCTTAAAAGCAGTGAGATCTAGAATCACTGGTGGACAAGGGCATGGACTGCAGAAAAACCATGCTTCGTTGAATTTTTGATAATTTTGACACTGCATCAAGAGTCTCTGCAGTGGGTATTGGTGCGTGGATTGGGCCTCAGACTGGATGTCCAGGAAAGACTCACTGATCTGCCTTGCAATGGAGAGAATCTCTTTGGGGATAAGGTCAAGGAAGTGGTGGCTCAGATAAGATCACTGTGTAACAACGCTTTAGACCCTATCCATTGCTTTCCAGATAAACCTTTCTCAGCCAGAAGGCACCTGAGCAGAGTACCAAGGAGATGTTTTTCTCTGCCCCTTAGTTCTATTTACAGTAGGGTCCTCATGGTCACCCCCATCAGCAGAGGGCTCTCCAGTTTGGGATGGGATTTTGACTTGATTGTAAGAGCATAGCTAAGATCCCAATATCTGTGCCAGAGGACTTCCTATCAGAGGAAGGCTGAGGTTTTACATAAACCGTTGGCCCAGAATAACTTTGGAAATGTGAGTCTTCAGCATAATAGAGAATAAACATTAAACATGACAGCAGGGGAGAGTGCTTTGTTTCCAGCTGGGCCTTATCTCTCTGCAATTGAACTGTATGCTAATCTTAGTCCACTTCTCATAATCTCACAAATGATAGAGAGAAGATGGAAGTGGTACAGAGAGAGGTAGCCAAAATGGTATACTCTGGAGGAGAGGAGAGACAGGGGATATATGATACAGTCTTTTAAATACCTGATAGGTATTAATAATACACAGAAATCAAAGCTCTTCCAATGGAAAATAAGCTGTAGAACTAGGAGTCATGATATGAAACTACAAGAGGGTGGATTCAGGAGCAACATCAGGAAGTATATATCTGCAGAAAGGGTTGTGGATGCATGGAATACCCTACCAAAAGGAGCAGTAATGGAGTTGAAAATAGTATGGGATAAGCACAGAGGATCCCTAGTGATTAGAGGATAGAAATGAAGAAAATGGGTAACCTGGGGCAACTTTAGTTGTTACATTTCTGCTTGGAGTAACCTGCATGGAATGGCAGTTACAACCCTAACCATTGTGCTGGGCAAACTGGATGGACCATTTGGGTCTTTATCTGCTGTCATTTACTAGGTATTGGATGTGCTTTCAAATCGCCCAGAAAAACATGCTTGGTCAGGGTCTGAGTATCAGCAATTGCTACAAATGGAGTTCTCCTCTCTCTTGCAGATCAATGCAGTTGAGTCTATTCCACCAGAGAAAAGAGAGCAGGGATTCTGCTACATGTACTTCCTGATCCTGAAGAAATCAGGGAGAGACTATCCTATCCTAGACTTGAAGGCATTGATCAAGTTTCGGAAGGGGAAAAGTTCAATTGGTTTCCCTTAGTACCTTTAGTCCCTTTCATGACAAAGGAGATTGGTTGTGCTTCTTAAATCTAAAGGATATTTCCAGCTCACAGGAAATATCTGATTTGCAGTAGGGCAACACCAGCTATAGTATTGTGTATGGCTGTTTGTCCTGGTGTACATACCACATGTATTCACATATCTGGCTTTGGTGGTGGCAGTTATGTTTGTGTACCTGGACAATTGGTTAGTCAAGAATATGTCTCCAGGCAGTGCTTCAGAATCAATGAGCAAAAGCATATGGGTGATGGAGTTGCTAAAATTACTCAACTATCCCAAGTTTTACTAGAGCCTGTCATCTCAATTTGAATTTATAGGAGATCTAATAGATGTGGTTCAGGCAAGAGCTTTTCTCCCAATGGAGAATAGGATAATGGCGAGTCAGCAGACAGACATCAGATGGGACAGGGCATCAGAGGTCCTTGTTATTCCCTTGGTACATCTTCACATGAGAAGAATCCAATGGACCCTTGGGTCACAGTGGACTCGGGCCTCTCAAGATCTTCAAGATAGCATCCACATCACTGAGTCTCTAAAGGACTTGCTGTCCTGTTGGCTGATCCATTACAAGGGGGGTGGTCCCTTCCAGAATCCTCCTGTACAAATTATCATAACTATAGATGTATCTAACCTAGACTGGGGAATTCATGAAGTGACATGGTGGGATGGGCCCTTTGAGTCTTGGACAGTGTCTAGGGGCCCCTTACCTCTAAAATACAGAAAAATAAAAACAATTGTTTCATCCTGGACTCCTCTTTAAATCCTAAATACATTAACATGAATAATGCTGAGTTTCTTACTGACAATTGGAAGATAGCCCAGCATTAATAGGCAGTTCAGTAGTAGCAGATAGTCTAGTTTGGCAAAGCTTATGCACAAGTTAGATACATTGTTCAGACTTGAGAAAATAAAAAGACATCAGTCGTTTTAAATCTGCAAGTATAGATCATAGACCAGTGCTTACAGTATTTATGCATTAAGACATTTTTTTCTATCATAAATATGTAAGGAAATAATGTTTTATTTTAATATAGCAATAGGCTCTTCTTTCTAGCACATAAAATTGTATAGCAAGGCAAAGCAAGACATTCAGCTAGCTAAACTAAGCATTTATGATGTAAGGCATTATAACATTATATCAGAGATCATGAATCTCTATGTAGCTAAATCCTGTGAGTATATGACTTAGTATTTATGCAACTTTAATTCTATTTCTTCCTCTTATAAGGCATTTGCACAGTTTTTAATAGCATATACACATTAGATCTTAATGATAAATTCAGTACCTAAAATCCTGGACTTTTGTATGTGATCATAAGTTCATGTGTCTCTGAGATGTTAACACTATGAGTCCATGTGTTAAGGCCATAAATTGTCAACAAATGAAAAGTATAAATACAATGAAAAATTGGTACTTGAGGCTGCTATTTTAACTCATGGTGGACCAAGATGAAACTGGCTATTAATTCATATATGGTAAGACCATCTATTTGTTACCTATCTTTCTGTATCTAAGACAAGACTTGATTTTTAAATATTGTTTCTCATAGTTGTAATAAAAGTATATTCTTTTTTAAGAATATATCTCTGCCTAAGTTATTGAGTTTCTCTGTTCTCATACAATAATTAATTGTTCTCACCAACACATTATCTCTACGGAGCACTATGTTAAACCTATGTGACATGGGGTTCTAAAGAGAGGGACTAACCTATAAGGGAAATCCTTATTAACATTTCTCTCACTTGGATCTACCTAACAGACTATCGAGACTGAAATTAAAGAGGGGAGGAAAAACTTAATCAGATTAACTTCCTAGCGCTAAGGCCAGTTCAGTACATTCTGAATGCTTTCAGAGAATAGTCAGCCAACAAAGTAGAAATTATCCAAACTGAAAATCAAATAGCGATATTCTGCATTAACAAGAAGGGAGGAGTGGTATCGTACCTCCTGTGTCAGGAAACTGACCAGATGTCAGACAAGAAATAGTTCTCAGAGCCACATAACTGACAGGTGAGGAGAGTATCCTGACAGACAAATTGTAGTATCCTTGAACCACACAAGTGGTCCCTGGACAAGGTGGTAATAAATCAGATATTCCCTGAATGGAGCACATCCATGGTGGATGTGTTCATGTCTCTTCTGAACAGAGAGATTGTGCTCTTCTGCTTCAGAAGGAGGGACTCAAGAAAGACTACCTTTGGATGCATTTGCCCTGAAAGGTGTTATGTATGTATATCCTCCCATCCTTCTGGGGATAAAGACTTTGCTGAAGCTTAGAAGAGGCCAAGGGACTATGATTCTCTAAGCCCCTTTTTGGCCAAGAAAGATTTGGTATGCATGCTTCAGGGAGATGTCCATCAGGATTCTGATCAGGCTAGGGGATTCCAACCCTCATCACTCAAGATCAGGGGCTTTTTTTGTCAACTCAACATTGAGTCCTGGTCCTGACAGCCTGGATGTTAACACAGGCATGCTTGAATTTGATGGGTCATATCAAGGCTTATAACATTAGAGACATGATGGCGCTGGTAGCCCACCTAAGACTAAACTTTATGGAGAACTGCAAGGCTGTGATAAGAACATAAGAAATTGCCAGACTGGGTCAGACCAAAGGTCCATGAAGCCCAGCTTCCTGTTTCCTACAGTGGCCAATCCAGGCTACAAGTACTTGGCAAGTATCCAAAAACTAAGTATATCCCATGCTACTGGATTTATAGCATGGGATATACTGGACTTCTCCTCCAATAATTTATCCAAACCTTTTTTAAACCCAGCTACACTAACTGCACTAACCACATCCCCTGGCAACAAATTCCAGAGTTTAATTGTGCATTGAGTGAAAAAGAATTTTCTCCGATTAGTTTTAAATGTGCTACATGCTAACTTCATGGACTGCCCCCTAATCCTTCTGTTATCCGAAAGAGTAAATAACCGATTCACATTTACCCGTTCTAGACCTCTCATGATTTTAAAGACCTCTATCATATCCCCCTCAGCCATCTCTTCTCCAAGCTGAACAGCCCTAACCTCTTTAGTCTTTCCTCATACGGGAGCTGTTCCATCCCCTTTATCATTTTGGTTGCCCTTCTCTGTACCTTCTCCATCACAACTATATGTTTTTTTAGATGCGGCAACCAGAATTGTGCACAGTATTCAAGGTGCAGTCTCACCATGGAGATATACAGAGGCATTATGACATTTTCCATTTTATTCACCATTCCTTTCCATATAATTCCTAGCATTCTGTTTGCTTTATTGACTCCTGCAGCACACTGAGCCGACGATTTCAATTTATTATCCACTATGATGCCAAGATCTCTTTCCTGGATGGTAGCTCCTAATATGGAACCTAACATTGTGTAACTACAGCATGGGTTATTTTTCCCTATATGCATCACCTTGCACTTACCCACATTAAATTTAATCTGCCATTTGGAAGCCCAATTTTCCATTCTCACAAAGTTCTCCTGCAATTTATCACAATCCTTGCCATGAAAATGTTTGTGCCCATTGGCACTCTTTTTGGTTTTCCTCTTGTTTTGGTCAGAGCAGTCTGAAAAGATTCACCTTTATGAGGGCTATCATTCTACTTGTCCTTGGAGAAAGCAGAGTTGTTTAGCTGTAGCAGGTGCTCTGAGGACAGAAGGATGTTAATCCTCTCAAAACCTGCCTATCTTCTCTTGGAGTTGGTTTCTCCAAGTCAAACGGCTCCCCTATGAAGATAGGCTAAAGAAGTTAGGGATGTTCAACTTGGAGAAGAGGTGGCTGAGGGAGGAATGACAGAGGTCTGTAAAATCATGAGTGGAATAGAATGGGAAAATTTGAATCAGTTATTAACTCTTTCAGAAAATACAAAGATTAGGGAACACTTCATGAAGTTAACAAGTAGCCTATTTAAAACAGATGAAAATTTTTCACTTGGCATACAATTAAGCTCTGGAATTCATTGCCAGAGGATGTGGTTAAGGCAGTTATCATAGCTAAGTTTAAAAAAAGGTTTGGACAAGTACCTGGAGTAGAAGGCCATATACTGTTAACAGAAATGACTTGGGAAAAACGTCTACTTATTATTGAGCACTAGCAGGTACTTGCCAGGTACTTGTGACCTGGATTGGCCACTGTTGGAAACAGGATGCTGGATTTGATAGACCCATGGTCTGATCCAGTATGGCAATTTCTTAAGTTCTTATGTAAAGCTCTACAAACCTTTAGTTTTTGCCACATTCAAAACAGGATACCTTTAAAGTTGTGAGGATACTTGTGAGAAATACTCCCAACAATTTACAAGAACTACATTAAAAGTACATGGTATTACAAACCTGAAGAACTACTGCTTCACTGGTGCCTAAACTACAATACACACATTTACAGCTTTAAAATAAGAAAAAATTGTATGGCTATAGAAATCCCTCTTGAAACTAATTAAAGTTAAAGACTGACCAAATTTCAAAGTTATACATTGTATATAACTTAAGTTAACAATATAAAAACTGGCATGAAATTTAAAAGATCATGAGACATTGTTTTGCTGCTAATTTTAGAAGATTTTTGCTCACATAAAAACATTCCATATTTTCTGCTATGTTAAGTTCAGGAAAAAAGCTAAGGCAGGCCTTCCCTTAAGATACATATCTTCGACCCAACTTCCTGAACCCTCTATAAAAGTGTGCGTTATACACAACAGGGACTTGAAACTATTCACAAATTGGATTTCCTATACTGGATCCCAAATGCTTCATTAATTGCAAATTCTGATTTGACTGTAAGCTGTTCTATTGCTTCTGTTCATTTAAATTTATTGAAATCCACCTTGGGACAACTTTGGGAAAAGGCAGAATATCAAATGTTCATAAACAAGTAAATAAATAAGCAGATAAATTTAAAAAATAAATAAATGGCTGGAAAATATGCTTTAAAGATCACTCGCCAATGTGTGTATAATATTTTCGCCACAAAAAACTGCTTGTATCAATTGCATTATGTACATAGCACAGAAAAGGATTGCACTCTTTTTTCTAATTATGGAGCAACTATCCTAATATATAAATGAATCAGCCTTTAATATTTTGAATGCATTACCAAAAAGATTTAAATTAGTGGCAAATACAGAACTTTTAAAATTTAAAAGCCCTTTGGCAAAACACTGCTTCCTGCCCTTTTAAAACTCCCTTTCGAGGGAGTACTCAATTTGAGAGGAAGGGCCGGGGAGGTGGGTGGAAAGGTTCTGCAACTTACTGTAGTCATGGTTCAAGAAACTTATGAGGCTCTAATAAAAAAGAACTCCAGAGCTAGCAGAAATTCTTTGAATATCTTGTTTACGATGTCACACCTGACATCACGTACGTGTAGTCCCTGACTATTTTGAGACATGCTGATTCTACAGTCTGCCCTTAAACCAACAAAGAAATATAAGAAATACACTTTAACCAGCCACTTAAAATAAAATTATAAAATTACTGTGGTCTGATAACCCTGATTCTGAGCTTTCCAAAGGGTGCCAGTAGCTTTCCAAAGAGTGCCAGCAACAAAAACCTCATTGAGGAAACGAGCTCTGTCCACTGCAGGTCCCCATCTTTGGAACCTGCTCCCACCGGACCTCCACCAAGAACCATGCCTTCCGACATTCAAAAAGAAGCTAAAGACTTGGCTATTCACTCAAGCTTTCCCTGAGAGCTAAAATCTGGTGAAGCGACAGACGATATACCTACCTCTGTACATATGTTCCTGATTTATGGTTCCTGATTTATGGTTCACAGTTACATTTAATTGAGTTTATGAAAGTTCTCTTTTAATAGTTTTCCTGTATACTTGTGTTAATGTATTCTGCCTTGAGGCGACTGTTTTAATGTATTTCCGCCCTGGAGGCGACTGTTCAGTTCCTTGTAAACCGGTGCGATATGTATTCTTTACAGGAACATCGGTATATAAAAATTAAAAATAAATAAATAAATAAATAACTGAATTTGAGTCAGATATCTTATTTTGAAAATCCAATTAAATTCAAAGGAAATCGTTTCCAACACAAAACAATTTATAAAAATGATTACATATTCATAACCTGTCTAAATACAACAGTATTTTAAAGAATGAACTCTTCATGCTTTCTTTTGGGCTCCATTATAACACACTGATGGTACATTTTGGTGAATGCTTTTTGTTTTTAAAGAAAAATGCTAAATTACATATTCCCATTGGTTCTTATAGAAAGTAGCTTTAAATGGATAGGTACATCTGAATTTTTAAATTGCTGTGCACAGGAATGATTTCTTGTTATATACAGTATCATTTAAACAGGAAAATGATCCCTTTCAGGTGTTAGTCGTTTGCAAACTAATTTTCAGACATTTCATTTAAAAAAATAATTTAACAGGAAGAAAACCAGCTTTTCATATGGTATCCCCATGTCATTTTCATATGGAAATTTCAGTTATCTGAAAATTATACTTAGACATCTGAGAGGATCTTTAAAAACAGACATTTCAAAATGCAAAAAAAAGGGTTTTAGGGTGGCAACAAGATTACACCCAATCAAGAGAAGTGGAACGAGATAAGAAGTGTGAAGGGTGAAGTGTGCTTAAAAATGTCAATTAAAATGTATTTTGTTGCAATTGTGTCAGCAGGAACTGAGTAAACCTACTTTGAGATACTTTGTTAAAAAGGTCAGAAAATGTCTGAAACCTCAAAAAAGTGAAACAGACATATAGCATAGAATCAGTGTAGACAATAAAGCCTTTGGTTCTTATCTGAGTGAATGTGAGACTGAGTAGTTAAATAAACCAGGTCCTCTGTGAATTAAACCATAAAGTGAGAATGGTTCTCCAGTCACAATCTAGTAAATGTTCAGGGAGAAAAACATGATCTGGGTGGTCTTCCAAGTCATCCTGCCATAGACAAACATCATAAGCCTACATATAGCCAAGCCAGAGGCCAGCAAAGAATTGTCATAAACCAGGATAGGCCTGTCATATAAGCTTGTATTAGAAGAGTCTGTATAAGCAAACAAAGTTGAATTGTATGGTTATGAATGAAACTACAAATGGAAAATAGAAATAAGATTACAGAGGAGCAACACGTTTCGTGGCTGTTATTCATGGGGAATTGCAGAAGGCTGGTGCAGTCAGGATTTACAGTGCCTTGTAAAAATCTTTACATCCTTGTACATTCTGTTGTCTAAAAAATACAAGTCAAACGCCATAGAGTAGGAGTTTATTTCACTGATCTACACAACTTACTCTACACTTTCATCATTGAGGAACAATTACAGAAATATTCCAAATGTAATTAAGAATTTTAAAAAAATGTCTTGATAGTATATGTCTTCACACCCTTTTCATAGCAAACCCAAATTGCCTCTGGTTCAAAAATTTCCTTAACAAGACCCATAATAAGTTAAATGTGGCCAACCTGTGTCCAATACAGTAATGGAGCTGATTCAAATACTCCTGGATTAAGAATCAAGCTGTATGTTATAAGTTGTCGAAGAAACATTTGAAAATATTTTTTTTTCAGAAGACATTTGAGATGACAGGTTAGTAGCAACAAGCTTATTTGAATTGATATGCAATGGATGATTGCTTCTTTGTGATATTTTGTTGGTTTTAATTAAGAATGTTTTTATGTAACACAAACAATGGAGTATGCAAGTAATACATTTTATTACGATTATTATGAAGTGAATTTGAAGCAAAGGTCAAACAATGCCAAATAAGGAGCTACAGAAAGGAGTCAGGATAACATTATTCAAATTGAGGGAAGGCTATAAAAAAATCTCAACATATTTGAATATTGTGGGACACTGTCATGGCTATCATTTGACTTCATCACCACGATCGAGACATCCCTCTAAAGTCAGTAGATGTGGATTAAGAAAACTGTTGCAGAAGGTCATTGTGAAGCCAAGAACTAAAGAGGTCTCTGGCTGAGACTGGGAAAATGTTGACTAATCAACAATTTCAAGATTGCTGCTCTACAAGACCTGTATGGGATGGTGGCAAGTAGAAAACCACTGCTTAAGATATGCATTCACTATGCAGCATATGATATGCTGCATAGTGAATGCAAAGAAAAACTTAGGGGGCACTATGCATGTGGAAGGAGATTTTGTGGTCTGATGAGACCAAAATGGAACTTTTTGATCTGAATACTAAGCAAAGTGTGGTGCAAAATAGACACAGCACATCAGCCTAATACCGTCTCTACAGTATTATGATGGTGGCAGCATTATGCTGAGGGGATGCTTTGCAGCAGTGAGGCTTGTGAAGATCAAGAGAAAGATGGATGATGTAAAGTATAGGCAGATCCCGAGGACAACCTGTCCCAGCCTGCCATAGGATCTGGAACTGGGAAAAAGATTCACCTTTCAGGTAGTCAATTGTCCTAAGCGCAAAGCTAAAGAAACAATGGAGTGGCTCAGCAAGAAGAAAGTGAACATCCTTGAATAGCCCAGTCAAAGTCAAAACCTAAATCCAATTTTAAAAAATCTGTGGCAAAATCTGAAGACTACAGTCTATAGATGAAAGAGTTTGAGCTAGTCTGCCAAGAATGGGCAAAAACAACCATCCGGCTGTGTAAAGTTGGTAGACACTTATCCTAAATGACTCATGGCTGTTAATGCTGCAAAAGGGGCTTCTACCAAATATTAAGGCAAGGGATGTGAAGATATGCAATCAAGATATTTGAGTTTTTATTTTTACAGTATTTACTTTTGGAATATTTATATAATTGCTCTCACATGATAAAAGTACATATGTTCAATAGATCAGTGAAACAAACTCCTAATTTAATGTATTTTGATTTGTATTTTAATCAGCAGAATTTGAAAAATGTACAAGGCTGTAAAGACTTTTATAAGGCACTGTATGTACTAGTTAGGTTTAGCAACAGTTAAGTCAATTAAAACTGAGCTCTTCTTTCCAACAAGACAAGATCATTCATAAACATAATTAACATTAAATTCAAGGATCTTCATCTGTCAAGGCCAATTCCAATGCACTCAACAACATTTACATGTCAATGCTAGTACCAACACACTCTAGAAATTTCTACTAACTATGTGACTATAGGTGTTGTGAGAACTCAACCTTCACCTTGTCACGTTTTCCTATAATATTTCAAGTGCAGCTTCATTTTTTTCTTTCAAAAGCTTTGAATTAGGAGGAACATATTCACATTAGTAACAGTAATAAAGTGTATTTGACCAAGAAATTTTAGCTACATAATACTAAGTAAACAAATTTCTACAATATATTTAACAGTTGAAAAATGCAAATTAGAAAAAAGTAAAGTATTTTAACTGGATTTTGCTTTCATTAGTAAATAAGTATGAAGCCAAATCCTGACCAATAAAATTATTTTTCTACTTGTTTTACATAGGAGTTCCCTGTTTTATCTTTTCTGCCCATTTGTTAACTTGTGGAAAAAAAAAAAAAGGGGGGGGGGCATGTGTGACTACTGGCCCTAGTTAACCTGGAATAAACTATACCAGGAGCCACATCAAACAAGGCACCATGCTCCAGGCACAACTCCCCTCTTCTGGGAGTTTTGCCTCCCAATCTGCTGTGTGACATTAGACCAGCTTGGGGGGGGGGGGGGGGGGGGGGGGAGAGAGAGGAGGGGGGCAGAACTGCACCATTCTGAACTGTGGCAATGCACATTTTGTTCAGGCAAAAACATCCGCTCTGTTAATTTAATAATTATTTTACTAGCTCCCACTTAACAGTAAACTGAAATTTGTTGAAATACCTTAAAAGAAGAAACTAGAGCATACCATTACTGTAAAAATTGCATTTGCTCAATCACATGAGCATAAAAGATTTATTTTTAATGAAGAAATTCATAATTCATTTAAATCAGGAAATGCCAAGAATAGTTTAAAGAGACATTCCATTTACCATCACCTAATTCAGTAAATGTCAGTAACTGTGATGATCACTAAATGATTCTGAAATACAATATGCTTGTGTTTAATGACATCAAAAAGCCTTGCAG
Source organism: Rhinatrema bivittatum (assembly GCF_901001135.1). Lineage (NCBI taxonomy): Eukaryota > Metazoa > Chordata > Amphibia > Gymnophiona > Rhinatrematidae > Rhinatrema > Rhinatrema bivittatum. The sequence goes on along the minus strand of NC_042615.1, from coordinate 655,210,604 downwards.
GAAATTTCATTTGTGATAGATTATTTGCTCGGTTCCTCTGGTGCTTACAAAACTATCAAAATTAAGAGTAGGGGATTGAGAAAAAACAACTCTTTTGCCAAGTCAGATGCTCAACCAGCAAAAATATTTTAAAGAAAAATCTATATGGAAGAAAATGAGCACATGTACTGATTTTAACATTTATTGAAACAGATAGCCATGACCACCCCCAGTCCCCCAGAATCCCTATTCAATAATGATGTATTAAAAGAACGGAGCAAAAGGCTACAGGGTTTATTCTTCTAATTCATGAAAAATCCTTGAATCTCTGCTAGCTTTAACAGATTGTTTTCCAATTGCCTACCATGGTTTTAGTTTAACAGTTCAACACCTAGTCATGCAGCCTTCCATAGTAAAGCTGGATCAGATTCCTAATAGCATCTTTCAGAACAGAGGGGTCCTGTCATGTTCAAGCTAGAGCGCCCCAGCCAGTGAGGTTGAACCCAGCTTACATCACTATATTTTACCAGAAGCATCCCTAGTGCTGAGTCAAGCCGCACACCAGATGGTCCTTGCAGTACCACCTTAACTGTAAATCTGTGCAGGAACCCTCTTACCAGGGATGGCTCCATTCATAACAACTCTCACTTTACCCTTTTCACCTTAGCCTGCAGGCCTTCCCTAGTTCTCCCCTTTCTCCTGCTCCCCTCCCCCTTTTCCAATGTATTAAGTTATGCCCTGTCCTAGAACGAATGCCTTTAATCCCATCCAATGTTCAACAAATGGACAATATCTTCCCAGTAAAAGCCATCATATGCAGCTCAGGTCCATTTGCAGAGCATCTGCCTGCCCTTGCTGGATTGTATTCAAAGTCCAATCTGGCGATTAAACTGTCAAAAACCTCTGTTCTATAACTTAAAGTGAGCCCATCAAGAGCAGGTTATATTATCTGATCAGAATATGAAATATGTGGCATCAAGGAGACTATTTCTAAAATGTCCAGCTTTATTTGATGGCTTAATTGAAAGCATGTCTCCTAGGTTGCTGCCCCAAGGGGTATTACGAGGCCATACGGTTGGGCTTGTGCTCTCAATTGATGCCAAATGAAAGGAATCAACTGTCCTAGGCATGCTGTGTCTGTCAAGCCAGCAAATGTATATGCCATGTGGTGCATGCCAAGGTGACTCCTGTACAGTTGTGTGCTCACTCTTCTGCTTGCCCAAGAGACGTAGGAGTGTCCAACGATCCAGACTGTCCTTCATCTAAGGGGCAAGCCTGTAATGAAACAAAAATGAATTAGTGCACAGATGCTCCTCCTATAGCTAAGTCATCCTTGATATACATCATGAGTGTTGCAAATTTCCACAGACCAATATTCTGTGTAACAGATTTGAGCAAATCAGACAGAGCAACACTCATAGCTCCTCTGATTTGGAATGAGCTGGCTTCGAATTCAAGTGGGACAAGGCTCATAGCTAAAATTGCCCAATTAAATATTATGGTAAATTGATAACAAATCAAAGAGGTGAAGACCAGATGTATGAGATACTGCACTCCATTGTTTGTGCTTGTACCTGTGTATATGTGAGCACTATTGATAGGCAATATTATTAGGCATTTAAAAGATTTTAAAGCAACAGCTGCCCTCTCCCTGATTAATCCATTTTAGATCTATTTATGAAGAAATGTAATTTATCACTGCATATTTTCAAATTAGAAGCTAACAGATCCACATAGCATGCTGTGTGTTGAAAGGCTGCAATCAGCTTTCCAACTCAGAGTGCTGCAAACAGAAAATGCCAGTCAAAACAGGATAAATTCATGCAATGAATCACACATAGTGGATAAAGAATGCCATAAATATTCTAGAACTAGATAAGTGACAGGTCGCCTCCAGTTTCTTAGTGGATCAGTTGTTCCTCCCTATCTCACCATTAAGCATTTTGAAAGCAAAGGGTCTAGAGGGATCGCCCAAACCTTGTACTTTTGTGAAAAAGGATAAGCCTGCTACATGTGCTGCTAGCCATTGGCTAATCCCTCCTGCCTGAACTTCATGATATATTCAATAAATAAATGAATAGGAATGGGACCTGGGGCCCAATCCCTGCCTGTCAGAGTTTGAGCTTCCTGTATCCTTGCACGTACGATACACATGTAGATGATAAAACAGATTGTTGGAGTTCCCAGACTGAGGGCCAGCCTCCTGAAATGATAGCAGAGATGATGTACTTAGTACAGGATCTGCCACCCAGAGAATTTCCATGGCCTTTGGTTCTATCTGTGATCCAAGAACAAGAACAGTGACCCAGTGAACAGATAGCTGGCTGCTGTGCCTCATTTCCAAATGGCTCTGCACTGGAAAGTCATTGCTATATGCAAGCTTGTGCTCACATTTAAGGTGACCCTATGTCTCACACAGCCTGCAAAACAACTGTATCGGAAAAAGCTTTTGCAAGAAGGGGAAGACCGTTGCTTGGAGGGCCTCAAAAACTGAAACCTAATGTTAGGTATTGCAAAAAAAAAAAAAAAAGGGTCCCCTTCCATGCCAGGTTTCTGTACCCTATACCCCAGATGCCATCCCCAACCTCCAGAGGCATAAAACAGGGAATGTGCCACCGGAGAAGAACAGTAGCGTGACTGGGTAGAAACCCTAAAGTGGCTCCAAGCATACTGCACTGCTGTATGCAACACACAAAAAGAGGCAGCAGCAAGGGACAAACCAGCCATTACAGGTGTGCTCAGCCCCCATCCTTTCCACAGCCTTCTTTGGTCCTGCAGGAATTGTTCCCACTGGATCATAGCCAGACACAGAAAAATAAGGTGGAGGCAGCTTGCCATCTGGATGCACAGGCCCTTGAGTATTATTACCATTGTTAAAATACACAGTTTAGTAGCTACATTGTTCCCTGAGAAAACTGGATTCTTGACAGATTGTTTTGCCCTTTACTGAATCAACATAAGAATTATCGAAAGCTGATGCTATATATGAGCTTTCTGGAACAAACAGTTCCCGTCTACATGACCATATCACAAGAAGGGACCTATGTGTTCTAAAAATCTCATGAAGAGCAAAATATACTCATTATGGCAGTAACTCTCTTCTATAAATATTTAACCTGATAATCCTAAGTTCCACTGCTCTTTCTGCAAAGAAAATGAAGAAATCTGACATAAGTATTTTGTATGCAGGGTTCTACTTGTCATATTGGTCCTTGAGAAAGCTAGGTTCTTTTTAGATTGTGCTGTTTTATTATTGAACTAAGAAGAATTATCAACAAATACTGTAGTAGAGAGACTTTAAAGACCACATAGATCCCTTTATCAAATGCCTCTCCAAAAGTCATGCACAGCAACATTTTTAGTCCACTCCATACTTTGGCTTAATAAAAGGTATCACAACCGTGAAAAGTATTCTAAAGCACAGCTGAACACAAGTCTGTCAATTTAACTCCATAATATGACACGACTGATAGAATTCTGGTTTTCTAACTTCCATCCCAATGCATTCTAAAGAACAAAGAGGAGAAGATTGTACTGCGATGGGGAGTTGGAAAACCAGGAATAGATAATCTTCCCCTTATACCACAGGCAAACTAAAAGTGAAAAAATAAAGTCAAACAGGTAATGGGAAAAAGGGATATGATAGAAACAATCAACTATCTGGCCAGCTTCAATAAAATTCAAAATGATAGCATTTTCCATAGAAAAAGATGTTCAAGGACAAGTGGTCATTTTATGAAGTTCAAGGGAGAAGGTCTGAGAGGAAGCATGAGGAAATAACTATTTTACTGAGAGGCTGAATAATGCTGGAAATAGACTTCCACAGAAATAGGAGATCCAATGATGCTAGACACTTATGAAATATCAATATATATAGGAGGTCTAGCCCAAGTATACGTAAGGATTGTATCGAAAAATCTGGGGGAAACCTCATATAGTGCCTACCATAGGCTATTTGGATGCCTATGTGGCTACTGCAACTCCAACCCCACCACTGTGGATGTCAGATAGATTTATAATCATTGGTTGCCCCAGACGGTGTGATGCTTTACTTATTTATAAAGCTATCATTTGAGTCCGGTATAAGTCCACTACTGTGGCTAGAAGTGCTGGTATACAGTAATCTTGTTATACCAGACGTATTATGCTCACTGTTTTGGCGCCAAGATTATAGTTGGAAATCTTCATGCTGCAAGTGTATCAGTCCCGACACTGCAATGTTTCGAATGTGAATTCTTCATCAGGGAATCACTTAAAAGCATGGAATCTGCATATTGACCACAACAACAGAGTATTAACAGCCGAGATTTATATGCAGATTCCATGCTTTTAAGTGATTCCCTGATGAAGAATTCACATTCGAAACATTGCAGTGTCGGGACTGATACACTTGCAGCATGAAGATTTCCAACTATAATCTTGGCGCCAAAACAGTGAGCATAATACGTCTGGTATAACAAGATTACTGTATACCAGCACTTCTAGCCACAGTAGTGGACTTATACCGGACTCAAATGATAGCTTTATAAATAAGTAAAGCATCACACCGTCTGGGGCAACCAATGATTATAAATCTATCTGACATCCACAGTGGTGGGGTTGGAGTTGCAGTAGCCACATAGGCATCCAAATAGCCTATGGTAGGAAACAGAGATGTGGTGGTAGTCAGATCTGTGAACAAATTCAATCATGCCCTTCCTTTATTAAAATTTAGGAATCACCAAATTCACTAGGCCCTAGGCAATTTACAATAATACATTCATATTTGTTTGATTTATTTGATTTATATTCCGACTTTCAGACACTTTAAAGCGATTACATTCAGGTACTGTAGGTATTGCCCTATCCCCAGAGGGTTCAGATCTAAGTTTGTACCTAAGACAATAGAGGGTAAAGTGACTTGCCCAAGGTAACAAGGAGTGGCAGTGAGATTTGAACCCTGGCTTGTAGCCCACTGGGGGCTCAAACCAGGGGAAAAAAAACAAATAAAAATAGAAGACGACAAGTAATTTGACAAATCATATGGAGTACAACCATAGCTCAAACGTTTGTAAAAATGCCTAAAAGCATATGCACTAAAGTCAAAGCACAATAATTTTAAAAACTAGTCATATGCCAGTCTAAACAAATAGGTCTTCAAGAGACTGAAACTGCTTTGGACATGTTGACATCCTTAATTCTATGGGTAAACTATTCCAGTATTCTGGAGCAGCAACTAAAAATGCTCTTTCACATGTTATATCTAACTGTGCCATCTTATGGGAGGGATCAACAAAAGGCCCTATGTGTAGAACGGAGAACACAGGTTGGGATGTAAATCCTCAAAAGGGCATTCACCCATGGAAAAAAGTCAAACTTTAAAAAGTTATGTACCATAGATGCAATTTCGTATAGCACCCATTGCTGATCAGACAGCCAATGTAAATCACTCAACACGGGAGTGATATGCTCTCACATTCTTGTGCCAGTAATGAAGCAAGCTGCTGAATTTTGCAAGTTGTATGCCTTTAAAGCATAAGCAGGTAACCCCAAAAACACTACATTACAGTAGTCCAGCAAAGGAAGTATCAATGCTTGCACAACTGTATAGAAATCTGAGGGGAAAAGCAGGGATTTTAAATCACAAACAATTCTTGGTTTGAAAAATCCCTGATTTAATAACCACTTTGATTTGTTGTTAAAAAGATAGTCTAGAATCAATTAGAGTCAATCCAGACACCCGATTTTTGACATGTGAGGAAATGGAGAAATTACTTACCTGATAATTTCGTTTTCGTTTGGGCATCCAAATGGCAGATGACATTTAATGTGGACAAGTACAAGGTGTTGCACATAGGGAAAAATAACCTTTGCTGTAGTTACACGATGTTAGGTTCCATAATAGGAACTACCACCCAGGAAAAAGATCTAGGTATCATAGTGGAAAGTACTTTAAAATTGTCGGCTCAGTGTGCTGCAGCAGTCAAAAAAGCAAACAGAATATTAGGAATTATTAGGAAGGGAATGGTTAATAAAAGGAAAATGTCATAATGCCTCTGTATCGCTCCATGGTGAGACCGCACCTTAAATACTGTGTACAATTCTGGTCGCCGCATCTCAAAAAAGATATAGTTATGATGGAGAAGGTACAGAGAAGGGCAACCAAAATGATAAAGGGGATGGAACAGCTCCCCTATGAGGAAAAGCTGAAGAGGTTAGGGCTGTTCAGCTTGGAGAAGAGATGACTGAGGGGGGAATATGATAGAGGTATTTAAGATCATGAGAGGTCTTGAACAAGTAGATGTGAATCAGTTATTTACACTTTCGGATAATAGAAGGACTAATGGGCTTTCCATGAAGTTAGCAAGTAACTAAGACTAATCGGAGAAAATTCTTTTTCACTCAACGCACAATTAAGCTCTGGAATTTGTTGCCAGAGGATGTGGTTAGTGCAGTTAGTGTAGCTGGGATCGAAAAATGTTTGGAGAAGTTCTTGGAGAAGTCCATTAACTGCTATTAATCATGTTTACTTAGGGAATAGCCACTGCTATTAATTGTATCAGTAGCATGGGATCTTCTTGGTATTTGAGTAACTGCCAGGTTCTTGTGGCCTGGTTTGGCCTCTGTTGGAAACAGGATGCTGGGCTTGATGGACCCTTGGTCTGACCCAGCATGGCAATTTCTTATGTTCTTATGTTCTTAGTGTAGACAGATGGACTCAAGACCAGTGGGTTATGTGTTCCTCTGCTAGCAGATAGGAGACAGAGTCAGATTTCAAAGCTGACGTCACCCTAGATATAACCCTGCAGGGACCTCAGCTCCTCAGTATCCTCCTCGTAAAGCCATTGTGGATATATATCTTTGCATAAATAACTTGATTAAACTGATTTAACTGGTTTCAAAACTGGAGACTGTTAGTGCACTCAACTAAGTTAACGCCGACACCAGGCTAACTGTGGGTGTCTTGAACTAGGGGTAGGCAACGGCTTACCCGTATTTGTTTAGTCTCGAGGTTCAATTTCCGGGGTCCTCCTTCTCTGGGGCAGCCGTAGGCGGGATGCTGAGTCCATCTGTCTACACTAAGGAAAACGAAATTATGAGGTAAGCAATTTCTCCATTTCCTAGCGTGTAGTCAGAAGGACTCAGGACCAGTAGAATGCACAAAAGCTACTCCTGGACAGGGCGGGAGGCTGTCTGTGGCCCACTTAGTACCGCCCTTGCGAAGGCTGCGTCTTCTCGGGCCTGAACATCCAGGCAGTAGAACCTGGAGAAGGTGTGCAGGGAGGACCATGTCACTGCCCGACAGATCTCGGTGGGCAATAGCAACTTGGTTTCTGCCCAATATACTGCCTGGGACCTAGTAGAATGAGCCTTAACTTGCAGTGGTAAAGGCTTTCCTGCCTCTATGTAGGATGCCTTGATTACTTCCTTGATCCAGCGGGCTATGGTTGCCCGCGAGGCCACTTCTCCTTGTTTCTTCCCGCTGTGAAGATGAACAGGTGATCCGTTTTGCGCACCGGTTCCGATCTTTCCAGGTATCGCACCAGGAATCTGCCGATATTTAGATGGCAAAGAAGGCGGGAGTCTTCAGAGTCCTTATGTTCATCCGGAGATGGTAGGGAGATGGCCTGGTTCAAATGAAACTCGGAAACCACTTTTGGTAGGAAGGAGGGGACGGTGCGCAGCTGTATGGTTCCAGGGGTGAACCTAAGGAATGGTTCCCGACAGGATAGTGCCTGTATTTCAGAGATGCAACGAGCTGAACATATTGCCACCAGGAATACCGTCTTCAATGTTAAGAGGCGTAGTGACAGACCATGCACTGGTCTGAAGGAAGCCTCCGCTAGGAAGTCTAATACCAGATTGAGGTTCCATAAGGGCACCGGCCACTTTAGGGGTGGCCGAAGTTGCTTAACCCCTTTTAGGAAATAGGTCAAATCCAGATGAGCTGATAGACGGATACCGTTCACTTTGGCTCTGAAGCAGGAGAGGGCGGCTACTTGGACCTTGAGGGAGTTGAGTGACAACCCCTTCTTCATATCGTCCTGTAGAAACTCCAGAATCATGGGGAACTTGGCCATCCACAGGAGTATCCCGCGGTCCTGTTGAGAACTTGGCCATCCACAGGAGTATCCCGCGGTCCTGTTGAGAACTTGCGCGCTCGGAGCAGGGTGTCAATCACGGGCTTTGAGTAACTGCGCTTCTTCAGGCGAGTCCTCTCAAGGGCTAAACAGTAAGACAGAATCGAGATGGATCTTCATGAAGAATCGGGCCCTGCTAGTTCTCTGTGGAGGTAGGCACAGAGGGCTCCCCACAAGGAGTCTTTGCATATCTGTGTACCATGGGCGACTTGGCCAATCCAGGGCCACTAGAAGGACTAGTCCTCTGTGGTGTTCTATCTTGCGGATGACCTTGCCCACTAGTGGCCATGGGGGGAAGGTGTACAGTAAGTCTTCCTCCGGCCAGGTCTAAACGAGAGCGTCGATCCCTTGGGAGTGTGACTCTCGTCTGCGGCTGAAGAATCTGGGGACTTGGGCACTGAGATAGGTGGCCAGTAGGTCCATGGCTGGGAGGCCCCAGCGAATTACTATCAGTTGGAAGGCTGTGGTCGACAGTGTCCATTCCCCCGGGTCCAGGTTCTCTCTGCTGAGGAAGTCTGCTAAGACGTTGTCTTTTCCTGCAATGTGGGAGGCCGAGATCCCTTGTAGGTTTATCTCCACCCAAGCCATGAGAGGAACTATCTCCAGAGACCCCTGCTGGCTCCTGGTTCCTCCCTGGCGGTTGGTGTAGGCAACCGTTTAGTGTTGTCCAACATTACTCGAATCGCTTTGCCTCGGAGTCTGTGGTTGAATCGCAGGCACGCTAGTCTGACTACTCGAGCTTCCAGGTGGTTTATGTTCCATCCTGCCTCTTCCTTGCTCCATTGTCCCTGGGCTGTCAGTTCATGACAGTGGGCTCCCCACCCTCGCAGGCTCGCATCCATGGTGAGCAAGATCCAGTTTGGTGGGGATAGGCTTACTCCTCTGCTTAGGTGGTCTTCCTGTAACCACCACTGAAGCTGAGAACGTATCTCTGCTGGTAGTTGGAGGTGACTTGAGTAGTCCTGGGACAGTGGGTTCCAGTGTGACAGGAAGGAGCACTGGAGCAGTCGCATGTGGGCCCTTGCCCACAGGCCGACCTCCAGGGTTGCTGCCATGAGGCTGAGGACTTGAAGATAGTCCCATACCTTGGGGCGTGCATTGGTCATCAATTGTCGTAATTGTTCCATCACCTTCCTTCTCCTCGAGGGAGGGAAGAAGACTTTGTTCTGTATGGGGTCGAAACGGGCCCCCAGGTACTCTAGAGACTGAGAGGGCTGCAGACTGCTCTTGCCAGTGTTCACGACCCAACCGAGCTCCTGCAGTAGGTTCTTGACTCTGCTGGTCACCTGCCGGCTCTCTTTTGAAGACTTTGCCCTCATCAGCCAGTCGTCCAGGTAAGGGTGTACCAAGATCCCTTCCTTCCTCAGTGTTGCTGCCATGACCACCATAATTTTGGAGAATGTTCTGGGGGCGGTTGCTGGGCCAAAGGGTAGCGCTCGGAACTGGTAATGGTGACTCTGTATCGCAAAGCGGAGGAAACGCTGGTGATCTTGATGGACTGGAATGTGAAGGTAGGCTTCGGAGAGGTCCAGGGAGGTTAGGAACTCTCCTGGTTGTACTGCCATTATTACGGAGCAAAGAGTCTCCATGCAGAAGTGTAGTATCCGCAGATGACGGTTGACGTACTTGAGATCCACGATGGGTCAGAATGATCCTTCCTTCTTGGGAACGATAAAATAGATGGAATAGCACCCCATATTTTGTTGGGGCATATGAACCGGAGATATTGCCTTCAGACTGAGTACTCTTGTCAGAGTGGCTTCCACTTCCAGTCTCTTGGTGTGGGAGTGGCAGGGTGACATCATAAATTTGTCCCAAGGAATGCTGCGGAACTCCAGAGAGTAACCATCTCGAATGATGTTTAGTACCCATTTGTCTGACATGATCTCGACCCATCTTTGATAGAAGAGGAAAAGTCGACCCCCTATTTCCTCTTCCTGTGGATGGGTTGGCCCATTCTCATTGGGGAGCACAGCTGGAGCCTACCCCCGAGCCTGTTCCTCTCTTGGTCTGTCGGTTCCGAATGGGCTGTGACTTTCCGGAGGGATGAGGTGCCTGGAACTGCAAGTTCCTGTAGGATCTAAAGCGTTGTGAGCCTCTGCCCTGGTTCTTCTGGGGGAGGGGTGCTGGGATCTTTTACCCCTGTCTTCTGGTAGCTGAGGCACTGGAGATTCGCCCCACTTGCTGGCTAACTTTTCCAATTCGTTTCCGAATAAGAGAGATCCTATAAAGAGCTTTGTGAGATTTGCTTAGAGGTCATGTCAGCAGATCAATTCCTTAGCCATAGTTGTCTTCTGGCTGCCACTACTGAGGCTACTCCTCTGGCTGAGGTATGCACCAGATCTGAGCTTGCGTCCATCAGGAAGGCTGCTGCAGGTTCCATCGCCTCACCGATATACGCTCCGGAGTTATTTGCCTCTCTCGAGAGGAGCAAGCAGGAACGTGCCACCAGTGTGCAGCAGGAAGCAATCTGCAATGTCATTGCTGTTGCGTTGAAGGCCTGCTTAAGAATGGATTCTAATCATCTATATCCAGAGTATTCTTCAATGCAGCCCCTCCATCAATGGGAATGTTTGTTCGCTTTGAGACGGCACAGACCATGGCGTCCATTTTCAGAAAACGCAGGCATTCCTTGGTCGCTGGTTCCAGAAGGTATAAGGCTTCCAAGGCCCAACCCCCTTTAAAGCTGACCTCCAGGGCATCACACTCCAGGTCAATCAGTTCCTGGTTGGCTTCCATCATTGGGAAGTAGCATGAGGCTTTACGAAGGGACTCTTCTTCTTTGGTTCTTCTTTGGTTGGGGTTCTTCTTTGGTTCCACCATAGGGTCTGTGCCTGGAATACCCAGAGTCTTCAGCGTCTGGGAAACAAGGGCTGGTAATTCATCCCTGTGGAAGAAGCGAAGCATGGTTCGGTATGGTTCCAGGCCTGGAGGGATTTCTCTTTCTTTCAGAGAGCCGGCATCATTATCTGAGGTGTCCGGATCCCTGTCAGGGAAATTCTTGGATAGGCGAGGCATGTCTCGAAGCATCCGAGTAGGGCTGGGAGGATCTTGTGCTTCCGGCTGGGGTTGAGCCCGGGACGCAGCTGGGGCTCATTGCGCCTGAACGAAGGCTTGCAGCCCTTGGAAAAATTCTAACCAGGAGAAGGTCCTTGGGTCCATGTTAATCCCAGGGGGAGTCGAAGTAGGGGCCCCTGAAGTGCCCTCTTGTGTAGAAGCCATCTCGGAGTTGCATAGATCCGGGGAGCTATCGTATGTAGTAGTTCCAGACCCATCTTCAGACAGTGAGGGATCATGCTTCGGTCCCCCCAGGCTTATTCACAATGTTGACACAGGCAGGACTCCAGTTCAGGCTGCGCGGCTCTTATGTGGCAGGCTTTGCAAGAAGTGCCTTCTGGCCTTCTTGGACGCCGGTGCCACTGCCTCAATGTCTAGGCACACAGGTAATGAGCTTCAATGCACGTGTGTAGTTGTAAGTGTGGCTGTGTGTGCTCAGTTGTGCGTGCAGTGTGTGCTCAGTTGTGTGCGCAGCTGTATTGGACGTGCACAAGTTAGGCGCATTGGCCATCCGGCCTGCCCCGCGCGTAGCACCAGTCAAGGAGGGGAAGATGGCGCTGACTACCCCCCGCAGGTAAGATGGCACCCCCCAAAGGGTCTCCACGTGTGGGGACCCTTGCACCGGATCGGGGCCTAGCCCAACCAAGGCTGTTCAACCCAATCGGTGCTCCCTTTTTACCTCGCCGGAAGGAGGAGGAATCGGTACGGCAATTCGAGCTCTGGAAACCGGAGACCTGAATTTAAAGTTTTCTGCTTATTTGGTCTCGGCGCTTACTGATCGTGTGCCAGACGGTCTCGAGCTGTTGGGGGGGGGGGGGAAGAGGGTTTTACCTTCACCGCCGCACTCTGTTATGCACCCGCTGCCTTTCAGCCACTCTAGGGGCTAAGTCCATGCCAGGAACCGGCTACCAGACCAAGGCACACCTCTGAGGGATATCGGAAATCTCAACTGGGGGAGGGACCCTTAGGTATCACCGCAGGAGCACGGGGCTCGATCTTCTTTATGGTAATTTTGTCTTCTTGCTGTAATTTTCCTAACACTGTGCTAGTGTGTGGGATAGTGTCCGCATCTGCTAGGAAACGGGGAGATACTGAGGAGCTGAGGTCACTGCAGGGGTTTATCTAGGGTGACGTCAGCTTTGAAATCTGACTCTGTCTCCCATCTGCTAGCAGAGGAACACATAACCCACTAGTCCTGAATCCATCTGGCTACATGCTAGGAAATAGGCAATTAATATTATCAATAGGGAGGGCAGAAGGAACTGAACAACTGCATAAATGATGAATAACCAGAAGCTCTGTTTTCTTAAGATTCAAAAAAAGTTTGTTGTATTGATAGCTAAACTCTGATAGTTTACAAATAAAGCTAGCATGGCATTTGTATCAGACAAAAAAAAAAGAGTAAATGTTAATTTAAAAAAAACAGAATGTCATCAGCATAGATCCAGTATTCCAAGCATCTTCCCAATAGACGCTAAATAAAGATTTAAAAAGCAAGGAAGATATTGAAGAGTCCTGGGAACATCAGCAGATATTGTGTACCATTGAGAAGTTTTATTGCTGATTCTCACTTGATGCAAACGGCCAAATAGGTAGGATTCAAACCATCTGTGCACATATTCCCTGAGACAATATAATAAAATCTGATGATCCAAAGTCTCAAAAGCACAAGAGATAGCCATAAAAACAAGTAAATATTCTTCGCCATTATCAAGATCTCTGCGTAATGTTTCAATAGCTGATGTCAGCAAAAGCTCTGTACCCAGACCTTCCCTGAACTCAAATAGAAAGGGTTCCAGGATACAGTGTGTATCAAGAATTTCCGATAACTGCTGCAAAACTAAAAACTATAAAATCTTGGTTACACAGAAAAGAGACAAAATAGGTCTATAATTAGATGGATCTTGCAGAATAAGACTAAAAAAAAAAAAAGGTCTAACAATTTTCTTCAGGTCATGCTTTGGTACAGATAAGAGAGTGCAGTGGTAAGGGAAGATGTAAAGAAATGGGGATAGGGTGGTTTAGTTTTGTTTTATGTATTGAAAATTATATGTCTATCCATCCAGAATGGTAGTGGGCCAAATAGTGAGGAAACACAGAGAACTTTCATGGAGCAGAAGAAAGGCTATGTCCAGCTCTCAGGAACAGATGGTACTTTCAGCCAGGATGGAGCAGCAATAAGGCACTGGAACACTCACAGGCTTAATTGGAAGGAGGTGGCTGATCACTTATGGCCAGGAAAATCTCGTTACACTTCCCCGCTAACAGGAAAAAAGATACGATGTGACCTTCTGAGACAAACTTGCATGACTCAAAGTTGCAAGAACTTCTTTAGAATGCAAGGCAGTAGAAAGAGCAATGAAGGGAAATGACCAAAGCTAACAAAAGTGAAGGAAGGAACAACTGAGCAGACAAAGTGGAACAAATGATCCTTATTTGCCAATATCTACTATGTTACTATGGAATTAAAAGCACAATTTGATAGTTTAGAACACTAATCCCACTAGTACAGCATCCCTATTGGTCCAAACTAACAGCTCATCAAATACAACCGCTCACACTGTTAGGTCTATTACAGCACTAGGAATGATACTAAGATATTATAGATACTGAACCCAAGAAAAATCAGCTATACTGTTGGAACTAACAGGAGTGTGAATTAAAGGATATCAAAAATATGGAAAAGAACAAAAAATAAACAAAGCACATTATTTGCAAAGTCTATTTTTTTGTTTGATATTACTTGATATTATAGAATTTACTCTTTTATGTATTAAACTATGAGATTTTATGTTTGACATGTTATAAACAAACTAAGAAATTGTAAGTATGATAAAAAGTGAAACAAACACTAAACCTTTTTTGATAAATCTTGGTATCCCTATATATTTAAAAGGCATATGTACCTGTGCAGTTTGTGTGCATTAATTTTATGTGCTTGTTTTAGAGGCTGTTCTGCACATGTACTCCAGGCAAATAATGTGATCTATATGCAATTAACACGCACAAAATGCAAAAAGTATACTCTGTACCAAAAGAGCATACACAGAGCAGCTGCAGGGGTCTCACAGGCTGCAGTCAAGCACGATGAGGGGCCAGATGTGTCAGAGAGAACAAACTGAGGAAGATGAATAGTGAGTCAGGAGGGATGAAGGACAGGAGCAAGCCCCACAGCAGGGAAAGAGAATCCAGAAGGCATCTGGAGCAAGAGGTGGAGGAGAGCCCAGAGGAATGAGAAATCAGCGTAACCATGGGACGACTCCATCGGGCTCTAAGATTTGCAGACTTCCCTGCTTTAGCCTGTCACTTTTGACAGGCCTTCCATATTAATTCTATAAATGTTACAGAAAAAAATATAGGCCATCAAACTTGTAGAAAAACAAATTTACGTAACCCGATTTAGCATAAAATTTAGATAGATGTGCTTTCTCTTGCCCAGTTCAAAATGTAGTGTTCTAATATGTATAATAGTATTGTAAAATAGCACTTTTTCTTCTTTCACAATTATTCATCTAAAAAGGGTACGTACACAGTATAATATCTACAAGTAAAAGATTATCTAATTGGTATGAATAGGGAACCCATTTCCCAACACTGCATCATAAAAAATGTGAAAAATCTTGTTTTTGTGATGTAATGTTTGGTTGGCATAGAATAACTTCTGTCCCATCAATGCCATCAGCTGTCAGTAAAATAGAATGGTACTGAAAATCACATTTCAGGACCATGTAATCGCTCTGTCAGTTAACGGCAATGGAGGAAGAGACACATTACAGGCCTTGACTCATGGAAAAAAAAAAAAAAGAGGACTTGCAATATAAGAGGCCAACAGGGGAAAAGTTGTGAAATAAAGGCATGCAGCCCAAAAATGAGAAGGAGCTGGCAACAGATTTGGGAGATGTGGCAGCATTGGCCAAGAGATTGGGGGTCACATAGTTTGGGAGTAAGGGAACCAGGAAGCAGAAGTCTGAACAGCATAACACAGGCGTGAGGGAAAGCCAGCAGCTCAAATCTGTGGATGGAACCTAGTGACAAAGGATTGAGTAAAAGCCTGCAGCACAGGAGCCTGAGCAGAGAAAATCACCCTAGCATGCCGCAGGGTACAAAACCCCATGAACCAGAAGACTGCAGCATGGCCCAGGCAGTGTGCTCCACAACTTGTTTGAGAGAGAAAACAACTATGCCAGGAAACTGTGAAGAGAGGAATGAAAGTAAAAGAAAAGCAGAGTTGCTTACCTGTAACAGGTGTTGTCTGAGGACAGCAGGATGCCAGTCTTCACACATGTGACATCATAGGCAAAGAGAGGTCAGCTAAGACAGCGTGTTCAACATTCATGATGTGAGGCTGAGAGACTGCAGAGCTGGGTGAAGTAGAAAACAGTCTTGAAAAACAAGGAACGGGTCCGACAGATAGATAGGAGAGCATGACAGTGGCACAAGATATGCATACCAGACTTGCCTCAGCCACACTGGAGCAATGAGAATCATGTGGGCTCAGTCCCCCCACACACACACACACACCCCACTGAGTGGATATTCTTCAGGAGTTCCTGTATCAAAACCTCAGGACAGATTTCACCTAAGTCTGTTGAAGTGCTTTCTGCTCTGGCAGGAATGTGGTGAAAGTCACTGATGCTGCCAAAGCAATGACGATGGAAGCATTCGATACTGATGATAGAGCTAGTAAGAGTGCTTGGGAAAGTAAGGACGCTTATATGAGAAGAAGGGCAGCCTAGTGGAAGAGTGCAGATCAGTACGGTGGACAAAGACTGAACTTCCGCATTCTGTTCTTTGATTTGTGACACCATTTCACGCAGCTTCTCCCCATAGAAGTTATCCCCTAGACAGGGGAGGCTGGCGAGTTTCTTGTGAATGTCTTCCCTCATACTACTCACTCTGGATCACGCCATACAGCACACCCCTATAGAAAGCACATAAGTCTTTGCCGTCATAACAAAGAATTCATAAAGCAAGCAAAGGCGGTGTCACACGGCTTCTTTCAGGTTCAGCAGATGCGAGAACTGCTCACTAGAATCAGAGTATGTGATTGGTTTTAGATTCTGTATTGCATCATGAAAAACCATTGGTGAGTTAATAGAGACTGTCAGAAGGATCCCCTGGAATATCTTCTTTCCAAAATTGTCAAGAATGTGATGGTCTTTCCCAGGCAGGGAATTGGAGAACAAATGAGTATTTTTAGCCTTCCTGAGAGCCAATTAATCAACTGGTGAGGCAACTGCACAACAACATAGCTCAGGGACTTCTTCATCCAGTATTTTAGACCAAGTTTTCTAGCACCATGATGCTGGAGTTGGAAGTTTTCCATATTCGCAGTTGGATCGCATCCAAACAAAGGGCAAATTGGTCGGGGGAAGATCAAGAATCTGCAATAGGCTCATAACATCTGTATGTAAGTCAGAATCCTTGCAAACCTCAACCTTGAGTGCTGTACCCATTTTTTCAAAAAACTGAAATAAGTAATATCTTCTGCTGGAGTTGTATGATCTGACAGAGCTGGAAGCGTGCTGGATGGAATACCTGTGGAGCTTCCTGAAGATTCCCTTTAAGATGGAGTGTTCAACCAAGTGTAGTAGGATGACTGCGGTGAAGAGGGAGGATGCTGTAGTTGATCTCGGAATGAGAAGGGTGGAAGTCGGTCCTCTGATTTAGAAGATTCTGCTGCCCCCAAGGAGAGCATAGGCATTGGTGGTACTCCAGGCATGATCCTGGATTGAGACAAAGTCACAACAGCCTGGATATGCATCATGGTAAAGGATGGCAGGAAGGGAGCTAGTAGGTCTCCCGCCAGGGTAGCAAAGAAGCCCCGAAAGATGTCCATGATTTGTTCCTTAGAGGGTTGGGTCCTCTGAATTCCAAGCCTAAGCCTCAAGTTAGAAGCTGCAAAACAGGTAGAATCCTTGCAATTGGAGGTGGGAGATGCAATGAGTCATCTCAAATAGGATCTTATAGGTGTAGCGCTTATGGGGGAAGACAGACAATCTAGGTACAGGTGGGTTTTTCCGCCTGCAAATATGTGAAATGGTGGGAGCAGGCAATCAAGTGCATGGAGACAAGTGGGATCCTGAAAACGCACTGGAGGGTCTGGTTGCATTGAGAGCACACCAGAGGCAGAGGGTCAATGGGTATAAAGTGCATCAAGGTGCTCACCGAGTATGCGAATGTAACAAGCATCAATGTAGATTTCAAAATGAGCTTTGATGTAGCATGCATTGAGGAATGCATGGGGTGCTCTAATGTGCCATATGGATGTTTCAATGCACCATAAGCCAATGCACCATGCGTCAGGTCTTTCTTTTTCTTTGTTGGCTCCAATGTATCTTGATTATTGTGTTTCTTTGATGTAACAGATGACTCCATGGAGTGCCTGTGCTTCTGCATCAATGCATGTTGGCTTGCCAAGTCTGGATCATCCCGCAGGGGAAATGGAGCAACTTTGTAAGAGGTTCAGCCCAAGAGGCTACCTGAGGAGCCAGATGAAGCATGATATAGGCAAGCTATTTTGGCTGTTCTGGAGCACTGTAAAAGCAGAGACATCCATCTGCAAGCCGGGCAATTTGGCTGGTCGTGGTCAAGCTCCAAGCAGATAAGGAAGCAGTTATGGCCATAATCTGGCCACAGATACAAGATTAGAAGCTGCTATCATGGCCTTCTGCTTACTAGACTTGTTCTGAGCAGAGCTACAGAACATTACTTGGGCCAAAAACCAGATTCTGCTCTCTTTTCTAATTTATTTATTTTTGGGGGGAAATAGCACTGAAAAGTGCTGTTTGGGATACTGCAGGGCAGCAAGGCAATAGAAAGAAATAAGATAAAAAAAACTCTGAGAAAAAAATGAAGAGAGACTATGAAAACATCCATACTCTTAGCACAGACAAAGCCTTCTGAAGCAATGCCTGCCTGAAAATACCTGCACATGCTAAGTAGAGCTCAAATCTCTACTAGCTTGGAGAGACAATTCCATTTGGTGCCACCAGATGATATCACCCACATATTATGGCTAATTCAGCCTGGTTATCAATGGAAAACATAACATTCACTTTCACATACTGACTTGAGAGATTGCAGGGGATAAGAAGGGGCATAGGGGATTGGCCACTCAGCCCCTAACCATACACCACCCCATCACCAGCAGTCTCACTGTCACCACCTCAGACCTCCCATCCCATCCCCAGCAGCTTTACTTTCACCCCCCTCAGATGCCCTAGCCCATTCTTAGCAGCCTCACTCACCCCCCAAACAGCATGAGTACTCAAACAAGAAGCCTCACACACATTGCCTTATCTCCATCGGACTTTGTCTCTACCCCTCATCTGCTTGCAGCCTGATCCTCCTGCTGCTACAGCCTATATTGGCTACTACTAACTTTGCTTCCCGCCGCAATCATTACTTCAGGATAGTGAATTCTTGTCTTTACAGACTACTCTTGGTCTTCAGCCATGCTGTGTCACAAGAAGCCTGCTGCTTTTGCCATTGGCATGCTACCACTCAGGCTGCTCATCTTCTGCTGTTACTGAATTCTATTTCCTCTGGACACTTGCTCTTGTGCTGTGTGGTGATGCAATAAGAAGCCTGCTGCAATTGATCTGCCCCCACACTCTGATATCACATGCTAAGGCCGATTGAAGATATGACATGTGTCCAGCCCAATCATCTCACCCCGAATGCACAATAGGTCAATCCACCCTTATTTACCATGTCGAGGTCCCAAGGCACTAGAGATGTACTGACCAGAGGTTTGGAATGCCATAGGCATTTCATTAACTTAGATACTAAAGAATAGGAAGATCAAAGTTCCTTTCACCTGCTAATAGGAAACAATAGCACAGAAATGAACATTGATGGAAGAAGTGCTGAGGTCTAAGGATGAGAGGAAGAACAAATACTGAAGTCTCTCAGGGAACAGGAGAAGAGATCCAGCTGGCTGGTTCTATACCATATAGAGAATGTCTTCTACTTAAAACTGTAGGATGTAATATTTGATGACTTCCTCCATCTCCTTAGGAAGGAGTAAGGAAGAGGCTACTACATGTTCAACATCCACCTGTGAGGGCCAGTGATGACAGTTTCGGATGAGAGCCTGCCATCTTTGTGCGGGATGAGCGTCAGACATCAAGGGAATCAGAGACTGGATAGAGGGCTGAGATATGGATGCCCCACTTGCAGTGATAATGCTGGAGCTATGAAGATTACCCTAGTCTTTTCCTGAAGGACCTTTTAGACAGTCCTGGCAATGAGAGGGATTAGCAGTTATGTATAGAGTAGACCAAGGCGCCAATCTAGCATGAAAGCATCTGGAGCTGATCTATAGATGCTTGGATGCATAGAGCAGAAATTATTTGTGTACCTCAACAATGGAATAAGCTGTTCACGAACTCTTGATCCAAGGACCACATGTGTGACTGTAGGATTCTGTTGAGATAGTCCTCTAGTGTATTCTGGAATCCAGGAAGGTAGGTCTCCTGCAGATGTGCACAGTGATGACCAGTCCATGATCAGATTGAAAGGGCTTCCTTACAGAGGGCATACAAGCCCATGCCTTCTTGCTTGTTTACACAAAACCTGGCCATCTAGTTGTCCATCTGGATCAAGATTCTCTGATCCAAGAACAAGTGGAAGAAAGCTCTTTGTGCACAATCAATGGCTTATAAATCCAGAAGATTTTCAGGTAATTTTCCACTAGAGAGCACGATTCCTGGGTCTAAGCAGTGTTACTGCATGCTCCCCACCCTCTGGTAGAGACATCTGTGAAAAGGGTCACTTGATGTGCCTGAATACATAGACAGACACCGACCATCAAAACTTCCAGTTCATCCACTACTGAAGGGGCATCCACATCTCAGGAGTCACTGAGATTAGATGAAAAAGGCTAGAGCTGTTGATCCCACTAGCACTGAAGGGCCCACAGCAGATCCCATGTGACCTCAACGAACAAGGATTGACATCACTGACTTTGTAGAAGGAACCTCACCAAGCCCTTCAAAACTACTGCTTATTCAATAGGAAAAATGTCTTCTCCAGAAGCAAATCTATCCAGGCTCCTATGAAGTGAATTTTTTGGGACAGGACCAAGTTGGACATTGCAAAGTTGACCAAGAACCCCAGTGACTAAAGGAGCTGGATTGTCAAACTGAGGAACATGAAACCACCCTCCAGAGACAGGCCTATCACCAACTATCCAGTTATTGGGACATCAGATTCTTCAAGCTGCATACTCTAAAAAGAATTAAACCACTTCTACATCCACATGACTTCCGGACAGTGTTACAAGCTACAATATTGTCAAAACTGGACTACTGCAATGCCATACTACTAGGTCTCCCTAAAAACGCAATACAACCATTACAGATGCTGCAAAATGCTGCAGCACGCTTACTCACTAATAGTCACCGCCATGAACACATTACACCAGCTCTCATGTACCTTCACTGGCTTCCTGTAGCATCTAGGATATTATTCAAAGTACTCACCTTCATAAGTCGATCCATAACCAAGATATGCAATGGTTCTCCGATCATTTTACTTTCCGCACATCAAAGAGACCAATAAGAAAAATGCACCAAGCTAAACGTGCTTCTTCTCCGCTTAAACACATAAAACACATTGCTACAAGAGACCGCTCATTCACTATTGCCGGAACCAACATCTGGAACAAAATGCCCACAGACCTGCGTCTAGAACCCTGCCATAAGAAATTTAAGCAAAACCTCAAAACCTGGCTGTTCGAAATAGCTTACACTCAATGATCATCTCTTCTTCTGAAATGCCGATTACTTGTTTCTGTTTCTCTGATCCATTGCCACTCGCCTATTCTATATTTTCTTTTGTTTTTTCTCGCTGCTAAATTTTACTTTATCGGTCTCTGATCTCCCGTTTATTATTAGACTTGCCATTAACTATGGAATTTGATTATCATTGGTTGAATTGTTTTTGTTATTAATTTGTTCTTAATTGATTCATATTATGTCCACTTTATTTCTTATTGACTGTAAAGCTTGTTGCTGATTTATTGTTTATTGTAAACCGAGGTGATGTTATTAACGTGCCGCGGTATATAAAAAATCTCTAAATAAATAAATAAAATAAATCATCTGACTGCTGCCATCACATGTAAGCATGCCCATTCAAATGGTTGCCACCCTTTAGAGCACAAGGCTATGATATATGGTGACCAGCCAGACTGCCTCAGACTGGGAAGAGGGGAGGGGGCCACAGAGTTGCCTCAAACTCTGGGAAACCCTAATAGTTCTGCAGCTCTAGAAGAGGCCACAGGTGTCTCAGAGCATATGTACCAGGGGAAAGGCATCTCCAACTCTCATCACCAGCATACATCATCGCGTTGCTGAATTTTGCATGCTTTGGCAACAGACCCTCAGGAACGGGCCTTAACTTGCACTTGCCTCACCAGAAGGCCCCACTAGTGGCTGGCTCGAAACCTGTCCAGGATACCCATCCTGTATGGTCACCTGCCAGCCTACTTGACCCGTGGCTTGCATTCAAAGACTGTCCAGCTTCTTTTGGACAATCTCGGCATCCTGCACTCTGCTGCCCCCCCCCCATGCACTGCCCACAGCCGGAAGCAAGGGCCACATGACTCAACAGCAGCAGGGGGTCCAAGCCGGCCGGGGAAAAAGAAGCAGCTGCTGGGAGCATTTTGCTCTCCGCATAGCTGTTCCCATCCAGGACCTCCACTCTAGTGCACAACAGCTGAACTGAACTCTCAGCCATGGCAAACAACCCAAAAAGGCAGCCCCCCCCCAGGATAGAAGTATCCTGAATCCAGCAAACTCCCCCAACTGCCAATCTGCTCACATCAAGCCGTAATGTGAAGGCCCTAAGAGGCCAATGGCCTCCATCAATGAGGTAGGCTCCAAAAATTGTAGGGAGTTGGGGGGGCTGAGGAAAAAGTGAAGGAGGCAAGTCACTCACCTGTTCCTGGCTTAAACTGAGCTCACCAGAACTCCCATCAGCCTCTGTACCCATCCCTAGAAGCAGTGTACCTCCAATCGTGGCTTCCCCCCTTACCTGGAAATGGGAGTCTGTTCCTTTCTGAGCATGTGGTGCCTGGTACATAAGTCTCCTGAAGCTTATTAGCGAGCTAAACTTCAATTCTAAAGTGGAGGTGGAAGGGATCATATGGTTGGTTTATCCTGCTGTCAATGGATAACATCTCTTACAGGTAAGCAACTTAGCTTTCTCCATGGACAAGTAGAATAAAGTCAGTAACACAATTGTACATTCCCAAGCTAAGGGTTGCATATGATTAGTTACCGTAATTACTTCTCTCTGTTAGTAGTTCACTGCAACCCATATTTATTGTGAAAGAATAGAGGAATGAGTTGAAGGAATTAAATAAGCTTTGAAAAACTGCCCAAAGCAACACCAGCAAAGACAGGGAAAAGTAAATGAAGTAGATGGCAAAGGTTGCTGCTGAAAAGTACTTTCCTCTTTCTCTTAACAGTCTTCCAAGCCATCTCCTCACAAACTTCTCAATTCCG
Source organism: Rhinatrema bivittatum (assembly GCF_901001135.1). Classification (NCBI taxonomy): domain Eukaryota; kingdom Metazoa; phylum Chordata; class Amphibia; order Gymnophiona; family Rhinatrematidae; genus Rhinatrema; species Rhinatrema bivittatum. The sequence continues at coordinate 655,187,932 of NC_042615.1, read as the reverse complement.
CAATCACCTACCCAACACACACACCCCTGCCCTAAGCCCCCCCTTACATACACAAACAAAGCAAACACCCAAAAACATGCATATCCCACAAACAACCCTACATATAGTTTCTCCACAACCTCTCCACATAATCTGCACCCACTCAAACATACACAGACTTCCATATTCACCCACCTATCTCATACAGTGCCCCACCCACCTCAACACATATCTACACCCTGCAGGCTCCCCAAACACATCCCCATACCCCTTCTACAAATCTATATTCGAGAGCCTTCCTGAAGCCTAGTCTCTGCATATTTTTTCAACTTGTTATTCTTTGTTTATGCAATGCCTTGAAATAAAATATAAACACTTGCCAAAGCAATGCCTTGGTTTTATCTGTTTAGTTATGCATTTGCCATATAAATAATTAATAGACCTTGAATTGTTTTCCCTGCTTTTAAATTTTCAAATAACTATTCAAATACATATATTTATCTTATGAAGGTTGCAATAATTCAAAGGTAATAACAGTATTTAAATGTCCCCTTAAAAGTGAGGATTCATGTATTAAAATATATTCATATACATATCTTTCTCATGGTACTGCAGGACTGGCTTGAAAAACATGTTTCTCAAGCCAATCCTGGAGTACCTTTTAGCCATTCTGGTTTTCAGGATATCCACAATGAAAATACATGAGAAAGATATATATGCAATGGATCCAACAAACCTCTTGGTGTCTGCCCTGTGGAAATTCTGTTTGTCTGGCCTTTGATTCTGGATCCTGTCCTGTTGTCCTAGCAACTCCTATTGCTGGCTCTCTATCTACTATCAGGCCTACATCACCAGCTCTAGGCTCCTGTCCATAGGCTGGATTCTATCAGAACCCTGGCACCTCACCCTTCCAGGTACACTACCTTCTCACTGGGACAAACTCTGATAAACCAGTAGTTTTAGCAGTGGTTAATTACCCTCCATCTACTTTATCTGCTACTATTCAATTGACTGAATTTATTGCAGGGCTAGTGATATCAGAGTTAAATTCTATTGGGGGTGGGGAGGATTTTAACCTGCCCTTAGAGTCTGCTTATGGGAAAGTAATTATAGAGTTTGGGGGTTTTTTACACTTCGGTGGAAGATTTGGGACTCAAACATTGTTTGGATTTCATTTCAGATCTTCCAAGTGTTTAGTAGAAGGTAATCTGATCAAATTCATTCTGTTGCTGTGGTCAAATCACACCCTCAAACATCCAGTACACAATTCTCTGTCACAGGCCGCAGCGGCCAAGAGATCTATAGTGTGTAGGAGTATGAGAAGTTCTGTATGCCTTAAAATGTCAGACTTGATGTTTGGAAAAGAAATGGCAGAAGAGTAGACTGGATGCCTACCTGAGCAATTGAAATTCGTCTTCCAATCATCCCTATAAGGTATTTTCATTTAGTAAATATGTTAGCTGGGGCAAAAAGATCAACACCCACTATAAGAGGGAATACTATCTCCTGCATGGGGTTTGCAGTAGTAGAAATGTGTTTCCGTACTCACATTCTTTTAGTATCCACACTGCTTGTACTCCCAGCTTCTGTGTGGCCAGTTAGTTGTCAGTCAGTGAGTAGCTCAAATGCACTTTGTCTTCACCATGACACAGGTAAAACAAAATAAGCGGCATGCACATTATTTGGACTAGCATATGAACTACATGACATCAGAACAATATGTATCTGGGAAGGACATACTGCGAGCAGGTGGGAACTTGAACTATTATCCCAGGGGCCTGAAGCTTTTCTGCTAGGACATGTGTGGCAGCTAGGAGGTACAGCTCCATGGTTTGATGACTGCTACAAAGTGGTACCTTTTGCTTCTTTATGAGTGACAGGCACTCGGTTGGTAGGAACCTCACATGCAGTTAGCCATTCGGGAACAGCTGACACAGAATGTGAAAGTCTTATACTGTTTATATACTGTCAACAAATACAGCGGCATGGTCTTAAGGTAGGAAAACAGTATTAGAAGAGCCCAGCTAACATAACTGTCTTATAACATGCTGTGGCTTGCCATTCATATGTCCAACTAACGATGGGGCGAACTATACAGCAATTCTGTGTTTGTCGCAAAAGATACTGGATTTGGTTGCCAGACTTGGCTTCTCACCCCCATTGCTATTCCTAACATGCCAGCTGAGATGAGGTACAACGAGGCCTTATGTTCAACTTGCTGTGTCATAGAACACACCTTCGGAGTTCTCAAAAGTAGATTTCGCTGTTTGGACAAAATGGGTTGAGTTTTAATGGATCAAAAGTTCGTGAACAGCTTATTCCATTGTTGAGGTACACAAATAATTTGCCACCCAGAGAAGTGGATATAGTGCTACTATGCTGTGTATTCCATTATCTCACCCTACGTCATGATCCACCAATAGCGCAAGCCCTACCCCAAGATCTGCCATGTCCACCCGCAGAAGCGAAGGACAACACGCTGAGTGGCAGCCAGCTTCGCCAAAGCCTGGTACATCGCCACTTTGCCTGTTAGCAATCAACTATCCCTTCCCCTTTCATATAAGAGAGCCGAGCAGAGTATTTGCATCAGCTCTCCTCCTGACAATCTTTTTTTTTTACACAACCTTCCTCTGTCTGGTGCAGTGTGTGAAGAAACCATATTGACCTAGTTATGGTTTATCTTGACAATGTGCAATTCATTGTACTATGAAAAAGTGTATGCCAAGTAAAAGGGACTACCAATACATGTGTCTGGCCCAAGGTTTTCAGAATGATTGTGACTGTAAAAGAGCCAGGTCTCTACATAGTGTTTGCATAGGATTGCCAACAGTGTACATAGCTTGACCTAGCTTGCTGCATTAAGCTGGCTGGGCCTAGGCTTTGGACACAGTCCTAGACCTCACATGTGGGCATAGTGGCACAGCAATCAGTGCCGGTGCAAATATGTATAGCCACCCTTGGTGGTGACGTCAACCTACCATATGCTGTCCTCCGGCAATCTCACAGAGAGTGAGAGATTGTGCAGGCGATACACAATGTCCTCACATCCATTGGGGCTCTTGCGGCTCCCTGCCCGTTTCCAGCACCCTAGGCAGCCACCTAGTTTGCCGAATGCCTCCCGCCAGACCTGATTGCTATGCTGGGACTCCAGCTGCCCCTGGAATATGGAGACCACCAGCTCTAGCTATCATGTGAAGCCCAGCTAGCTGAGAAACCTATGCACTTTGTGTTGCTCTCTTGCAAGACACGCATTTAGTGCCACCTGAGGCCTTGAGGGACCTATGTCAGTACCTGAAATGAAGCACGTACCATATATGCCTCAGACAGCTTGGGTCGGGTATGTCGGTGTAGATAAGGATGTATGCAGAGTAATATCTCCGACTACATCATTAGCAGTTAGGGACCAGGCCCCACTGATATCACAGATGCTTGATTACAAAGTGTCCAAGAACCTACACATGCCCATGTGTAGGTGCATGAAGTTGTGCTAATAGTGCTGTGTGCATTCATTTTGGGCACACTGTCCTTGCCCAGCAATGATCCAGTGCTTCCACTCATGAAAGGGTTTCCTCATTGATCTGACAGTATGGGCTGGTCAGAATATCTTCATGCGTTGTACTCTGACCTTCCCCCTAGGCCTATCACTGGTAAGACCTTGTTTTGAGAGGGGGAGAAGGTGAGGAGTGACAAATGACTGCATCACAACTCCGATATGCATTGTAACAGTTTGGTATGACTTCATATCTGCCTCTACGGCACACCTCCCCCCCCCCCCCTCGTGCTAATAGTTCGGTAACATGGGAGTGTGCAGGGTTTTCAAACATTCTGTGGACAGGGAGGCCTATCCTGTTTGGGAGGGCTGTGGTTGTTAAGAAGCTGTCCCCTGAATGTGGGGATCCAGGGATGGCTGGAATGCAGAGCTGCAATAGCCCCCTCATGGAAGCAATGTTAGGCTTATCCAGAGAACTGGGTTGGTGGAGGGGCATAGTGCAGCATGTTGATGAGACCTGTGGGGAGGATGGGGGGGGGGTGGGTGTTGCAGGTGCACGAGGCCTACGACGACTCAGAGTTGAAAGTTCCTTTTTCAGGACAATGGCCTCTTTACCCTCCTCTCTGTAGATCATAACATGTACAGTTGACCTAGAGGAGGCCACACCTTTGACCACCTCAACCCTTAAGACAACCACACAATGACAAGACACAACCAGAAAGTGTATATTTCTAACCTATGACCGGTTTATTACTGAACAAATCTAGTCAACAGATTCAAAGCAAGTCAACATCTTTGGTAATCACATCCACAAGGACAAGATAGTAAATAGCACATGATATTGTAAATTAAGTGAACGGCACATTGCTTGTAGACCTAATCATACATTGTTAGATGTGGCACCAATACATATACAGGCTTTGCATCTTATCCTTTTTGCACAATTATGATTACAGCAAAGAATATAGAATGTGGAAGTGGCACCCCAGTAGCTACAGTAAAGCTCCAATATTAAGAGCTAATAACAGCACAACTATGTGCTGTTAGCCCAAAGGTCCCAAACAGTCTATGTTGAAAGAGTGCACTCAAGGGGACAGCCTAAGAGCTAAAGCAGCAGAGCACAGCAGCATGGAGGTGGCAGCAGGCTGAGATGAGATGAGACACTAGCATCAGAAGGAGCACGAAAGACATGATGAGGCAGCGGCAGCTGCTGAACCATGTCTGGAGATGGCCTCAAGAAGGCTGGAGTACGGGCAGATTATAGAGGAGGGCATTAGAAGTAAACTGCAGGACTACAGTGGCACACATTAGACCATCATCATCATCATCTAGGTGGCACAGGAACTCTGTACTGAGGCCTGGCCAGGCTTGTCCTACAAGTCTTGCTCTATGGCCTTAGAGGTCAGGTGTTTAGGTGGGTTCATGGACCTTTGCCATGCCGTGGCTTTCCACTTGGGGGTGGTATGTTCTTGGGGGGGGGGGGGGGCCTCCCTCTCAGTCATCTCTCTGAATGGGGGCTGCTGCATGGGGTTGAGTCATGAGAGGCTGGGGAAGGCACAGGTGCTGGCTCCATCATTCTTTGTAGAATCTGTCATAACAGCAGTGAGATTGTTTATTGATGTTCCCACTGTAGTGATAGCCTGTGCCTGCAATGCTGTCTGGGCACGCATGGCCTGGGCTTGCCCATTGACAGCCCTCTTCAGAAATACTAGCTCTGCCCGTATTTGGTGTAGCTGCACACGATAGCTCCTTTCCAGCAAAATCAACTGCTCCTATATGGAGGCCAGTGTGCTGGACGGTGTTGTTGGGAATGCTGGTAGCAGAGCAGGTGCTGGTGGCAGAGCTGGTAGTGGGGACACAGCTGCTGCTGTGCTCAAGTTGGCAGATGAGGGTTTGGCCTCCAGAAGGGGCATGAGGGGGCTGGTGGTCTGGTCCACCTCAGTGCCTACTGCCTTGTGCTACCAATGAGGTGTGCTCGACCGAAATTGCGCTGCCTGCACTATGTCTCATTGCAGGCTAGGTTTATCCATTAAGCAAGAGAGATTGAGACTGACATTTAGCGGGCTTGCTGAGCCCAGGACATCCAGGAGCAGGCTGTGATGCTGTTGTTGCTGCTCCTCCTCCTCACTGAACTGAGCCTCTGCTTCCATAAGCAAGGGTGCAGTTAACATTGCAGTTGTGCCGCTGGTCCCTGGGGCTTGACTGCAAGTCCCTGGGGCTTGACAGCTGGGACCGGCAGAGGCCTGGGCGAGAGCTGTGGAAACAAAGAAGAAAACAAGTACCAAAGGTAAGAGGTACACACATGGAACATTTGGCATGACATGTGCACTTAGCATCTCAAGCAATGTGAGCACGTTAGGCCAAATGAGGTGCACAAATGTAGCATCCTTTCCATTAACAGTTGATGTGACCTTACCGGCTCTGGTGCAAGTCATGTCTAGCTGCTCAGCCATGCCCTCTAACACATCCGGTCCCAGTCGCTGGATGAGGTGCTCCTCCATGGGCGTGAGCACTATTGGGCATGGGGCTCCTCTGCTGGAAGTACTTGTTGCGGTGTGTCTTTATGACCCAGTACCTGTGGGCCTCCTGCTCAGCACTGCGCTCAACACAGCTCCGCCTGGATCGTGCCTGTGCAATGGGTCAGATCTGGCCCTTCGATGCCTTGAAGGTCCTGGATGCACACTTTCCAAACAGGAAGGGATAATGCTCGAGGACACCAGCAATAATCATCTCATTTGCCTTGATGTTGAATTTGAGAGCCCTCAGCCAAGGGCATCCTGCTGCCTGGCTGCCACTTCCCCTTCCCCTTCCAGAGAGGTGTCCTCTCTTTCCTCGCTCTTACTCCCATTTCCCCTCCCTTCCTTCCCCCTCCTGTCCCTGGCCTGCAAACTCCCTTCCCCTCTGCCCTCTCTCTCTATCCCTAGCCTGCCACCCTCCTCCCTCCCTCCCTATCCCCCTTCCTTCTCCCACCTCCTCCTATCCATTCCCTCCTGCCTATCTCTACTCCTGGCCCTGTCCCTACTCCTCCTTCCCCTCGCACTCCTGCTCTAATAAATTTTAATAAATACAAATGCAAGGATGAATCGCCTACCACATGAAGGCCTAAGTTATTTACAATAAAAAAACATACATAAAAAATTAATGGCTCAGCAATAACAATAAAAAACAAATTAGACAATCAGAACATAGAATCAACAAAAAAATCAACAAAAGGTCTGCTGTAATAAAAAGCCCTTCAACAGGAGTCTGAATATTTTTACATTATCTTGGAGGCGAAGATCTAAAGGTAGCGAGTTCCACAAGGTAGGCACTGCTACGGAGAATGCTGTCGCTCTGGTCATGGCAAGGCGGGCATGACATACGGATGAAACATCTAGTAAACCACGCTGTAAAGATCTTAATTCACAAGAGGGCTTATAGAGCCTTAAAAGGGCATTCGACCAAGAGCAAGAGTCTGTGCCTAATAGTTTAAAGGTAGTCATTGCAATTTTATACCAGATACATTCTCGAATAGATAGCCACTTCATTTTAACCAGAATTGATGTTACATGATCAAATTGACTAGAACTGGAAACGAGTCTTATAGCAGAATTGATAAGAAGTTGTAAAGGGTAAAGAAAACTATTAGGTCTTCCTAACAATAGACTATTGCAATAGTCAACATGGGGGAAAATAATTGCGCGTACAGCAGTATGAAAATCAGGATTATGTAACAAGTGACGTAAACCAGCCAATAAACATAGTTTATAAAAATCGGCTTTGATGATTGATTTAATTTGAGGTTGGAATGATAATGTTGCATCCAAAAAAAAGCCACCCAAACTTTTATTGGGGAAATTCAATGCAAAAGTGAAGTTTTCAAAAGAAATTGAGTTGTGTTGAGAAATAGAGTGAAGCCTATGAATTAACAAAAGTTCAGTTTTTGCAGGGTTCAGTGACAATTTATTCTGATGCAGCCATTGTCTTATTGAGGACATACAAATTTGCAGATGGTCTATGGTATCCTTCCAGGCAGGATGTCATTTGATCACAAACTGAATATCATCAGCGTAAATTTTGTACCCATCAGTAATGCTAGCAAGAGGGTTTTGTGATAGGAGCTAGATATACATTGAATAACACGCCTCTCACGCTCCATCCTCTCCACAACCTCCTCACTCTTCCACTCCTCCTCCACACACCTCATCACTCCCCTCACTTCCTCCTCTCCTCCACACCACCACCACTCCACAGAAAAAGATGAACAGTCAAACGTGACCAACAAAAACTTTCACACAGATAGACAAAAGACATAGGTAAAGGTAAACACAAGGAAAGATAGTAAAGAGCAGGACAACGCACTTAGAAATTACTATAAGAACTCCTAATCCACTAACCCACAACTTGCCTCCTCCCCTCTAACCCACACCTCGACAAACCCTCAGAGAGGCAGCTGCAGAAGTGGGTATATATGTAAAACAAAGATATTGCACAATGTGCATAAAACAACATGAGATGCGGCTATTAGCGCGTGCCTCAGCTAATGATGTGCACTGTGCTAATACATCGCACAACACGATAACATTGCTCGCACTGCGAAAAATAAGGAAAATTAGCCTAACCATGCTTTTTTTATCACAGGCGCTATTTCTGCTATAAATATAGTATTTTGAGAAATCTAGGGGTAAGTGTCCTCTTCAGTCTTACAGTATATAAGCGAATAAGGGAATTACTCTAGTCTCTCCATGTTTCAGCAAAGTTGTATTATTGAACGACATCAGTTGCATACTAAAAGTACATATCCACATTGGCATAAATATAGCTTGTAAAGTCTGTTTTTAGTGTATTTTGCACAGATCTAGTTAAAAACTATCAAATTCATTACAATATAAAACAAAATAACTGTTTAAAATAAATTAATCAAATCAAAAAAGCTCAGCTGTAGCCAAATATACAGTGTTTGACAATGTCAGTTTGTGAAAAAAAAAGATCAAAAAACCTGTCTGGCCACTGGACAAGTGCCTAAGGACAAAAGCTTGTTGTTCCTTTATTCGTTCTCTCCCACAGTTAGATACTGATGCAGTAATGTAAACAGGCACAGCACTGGTGGACTTGTGCCCATCTTCTCATCACTATGGACCATCTTTGCACTGAACCCACTACAATACAAAAGGCACATGCTTTATTCCTTGTTCTCATCCCTCTCTCCTCGATCTTGATCAGCAAAAACGCAAATGTATTCTCCAGTGATTGAACACCAAAACTAGATTTCACTGCAGCAATATACAAATTCTGCCATTTACTGACCAATAGCATTTATTATTATTGGACTACACGACCTATGATTTTTGACACTCTGGAAGTGCAGACTGGCATAAGTCTCAAATCTCAGATTCAGTGATAACTGTCTATTAGAGACAGAAGGCACAGAGAATATTTACTTTTACATAATTATGCTCTAGAATTATTTCAGATTTAGTGTACAATCCCTTAGGAGCAGAGATTACATGGAGGTAGATTTAGGATTATGAGCAGTAAATTGAAGGCAATTAGCCTGTGAATAGATGCTGCATGTGGATAAAAGCAGGTGATTATACTACTCAACAGCCAAGTGGCTTAAGCTGAACACAGTGGCCCGCAGTTAAGCACATTATTATGTAAACACGAAATATCTAGATGTACAAACAAAACAAAATGAACTGAGTAACAGTGGATAAATTACAGAATCACAGACAGCATGGTTTCACAAGAGGGAAATCTTGGTAAACAAACTTGATTGAGTTCTTTGATAAACTAACCATAGTAGCAGATCAGTGTACTGCAGTAGTTGTGACCTGTTTAGACTTCAGGAAGGCAACTAACACAGTTCAACATAGAAAACCTAAAGGTTGCCAATCATTGTTATAAAATAACAGGAATGGCTAATAGTGAGATCTATTTATTTAACTGCAAAAATGATTAATGTACATTAAATGCTGAAATTTGCATGTAACATGTATTTAACATACATTATTAGTAACGCATAAGAAAAATCAAGCCCGATATGTGCCAAAATTAATGACTTGTGTCATATTCAAATACATGCAAAGCAGTTTTCATATCCAAATACATTAACATGGATCGCAATACACATTGAGAGAAATAGCCTAAAGGAGTATGAAGTCCCAGCATAAAACGTCCCCACCCCAAACACAGAAACTCCCTCCTGAAAACGAACACTCTGTGATCTACCTCCCAAGTGTAATACTATAAGCCCCACCCTCCCCCCCAGAAAAATATCAACCCACGCCAAGCCCTCTCCCTACCTGGCCCTCCCTTTCCCTGTCACCAGAAGGAGTCACGTGGTGGTAAGGGGCAGAAGCAAATCTCCAGTCGCTGATACACCACTAACAATTGAATCCAAAATGACACTAGCTGACCCAGGCTCCCCTTTGCCCCACATGCATGGGAAAAAAGGGCGCCTCGAGTTAGCCAGTGCCATTTTGGATTTCGGTATAGGAAGGGCAAAAGTGACAGAGGATCACTCCTCCCCCATTACTATCCAAGAGCTTACCCAGGCAAAGGGGAAAAAAAAGACAGGGGGCTGGCATTACAAGACGAGTTTGATTTTTTGCATTGCAGGTGGGAGCAGGGTTGTGAATTGATCAGGGGGCCTACAATTTTATACTGTAGAGATGACAAAAAGGGGGCCCATTTTAGAGCTGGGTGAGACTGGAACTCAGAGCTTCACGCCCCCTTTAATATTTCTAGGGGGAGGGGCAGTAATGTGCTGACATTACCACCACTGATAATGTCCATGCATTCCCAGCCACAGGATGCAACTTTACTGCAGTATTCATTAAAATGCAATATGCATTTACCGTAGTTTAGCAACTACCATGGAAAGTAACCAGTGTTAAAACTTGGCATTAACACCTAGTTTTAACAATTTAATAAATAGGTCTCAGTATGCCCAAAAGCATTAGGAAAGATACCATGCAAAGGAAAGCAAAGGAAATATTGCCCTTTTATAGATCACTTCTGAGACCCCATCTAAGTATAGTGTTCAGTTCTGGAGGCTTTATCTTCTTAAGGACACAGACTATAAAATCAGTTCATACAAAGGCTGACAAAGTTGTAAAAAATGTTTAAAAAGAAAACTCTACAGAGTCTTAAAGAACTCAAACTATACTCACTGAAGGAAAGAAGTCAAAGACGAATATGACAAACTTTCAAATATTTTGCATGTTTCATTAAAGTACAAGGCAGTACAATTTTCCATGAAAAAAAAAATTCAAAGATAAGATGCCAAAATATGAAGGTGGCAGGGATGCTCAAAAGAAATATGAGGGAATATTTTTTTAATGCATCTCAAAACTAAAGTCTGTAATCCATGCATATATTTGGAATTCAAACTAAATATGAAATCTCATACTGCCACAGTATCAAAAATGCTTTGTTTCAACTCCCTCAGCTCCAACAGCTGGGGGGGAGTTGAAACAAATACATGGAGCTGCTTCCTAAATTGTTAAGAAAGCTCCAACTAGTGCAACACACTGCAGCACAAGTATTATCGGACTGTAAGAACAAAGATGACATCAGGCTGGTCATGGACAAATTGTATTGGTTGCCAGTTTGCTACTGGGTGCAGTTTAAGGTCTTATGTCTAACCTTGCCAAGGGCCCCTTTACCTAAGGGATCACCTTGGGTTGTCTTTCTCTGCCATTCAGGTCTGAGAATGAGGCATTCATTCTGTTAAGAAGGGAAGGTTAGCAAGAACCCACAGATGCTCTCTGGGACCAGACCATTAAAACAAATGGGTGAAGCCTGCGGACGAAAGTCCCTGTGCTCACTGCGCTCCATGGCCATGCGCATGGAAGAGCTACGTAAATCTCTCAGCAGTAGATCTTCCTTCGACAATGCAGCATATTCTGCCTTCTCAGGAAAGCCTTGATGTTGGTTCTGACTCAAAACCCGTGGAGCTTCATATTATGACCCCATGTTCTATAGTTTTCCTTCCATTGAAAAAGATGTGATTTCTGTGCATTATTACCACCTTTCAGGTACCCCATCCCTCCACTCTTCAAGTGTATACATATTTAGGTCCTTCAACCTCATCTCGTAACTTTTGGGGCAGGACTCATACCACTTTGGTCGCCTTTCTCTGGTCCTGGACCTGTGTCTATCCTTTTTGAGATACATTCTCCAGAAGCGAACACAATAATGTAGATGAGCCCTCACCCGCAAACTGTATAGGGGCATTATCACACTCCTTTTCCTGCTAGTTAAGCCTCTCTATGCAGTCCAGCATCCCTCCAACCTTAGCTACCGCCATGTCACATTGCTTCACTGCCTTCCGATCATCAGACACTTTCACTTTAAGGTATCTTTCCCAGTCCATGCCCCCATCGCATACAGTTCCTTTAGATTTCTGCACCCCAAATACTGAAATCTGTACTTTTTGGCATTGAATCTCAACTGCCAAACCTTTGACCATGCCTCAACTTTTCTTAGTTTGCTTTTCATTCAGGCGTGACCACTCTGTTCCAAATCTTAGTGTCATTTGCAAAAATCCAAACATCTCTTTCTAATTCTTCCCCAATATCACTCACAATATCACAGGCTATTAAACAGACCTGGTCCCAGAACCAATCCCTTAGGGACACCACTCATCACTCATCCCTCCTCAGAGCAGGCTCCATTTACAATGACTTGATGTCAGTCAACCAATTTCTGATCCATTCCAACATCTTGGAACCCATTCCCAGGATTTTCAATTTGTTCATGAGCCTCCTATGTAAGACAGTAACAAAGGCTTTGCTGAAATTCAGATAAATCACATCAAGTGCTCTTCCATGTTTTAATTCTCTAGTCACTCAATCAAAAAAAATCAATCAGATTTTTCAGACATGATCTTCTTCTGATAAACCATGGTCATGAATCATTTAACCCACTGAATTGCAGATAGTTCGCTATCTTTTCCTTCAGAAGCATCTCCACTAGTTTTTCCCACCTCCAAGGTAACGTTAACTGGCCTATAGTTTCCAATTTCCTCCCTGCTACCATTTTTGTGACACCGGATCACAGCCATTCTTTTACAATGTTGCAACACCACTCCCGTTTCTAAGGATTTGTTGAACAGGTCTTTCAGCGAACCAGCCAGCACCTCTCTGAGCTTCTTCAGTACCCTGGGATGCATCTCATCCAGCCCCATGGGCTTGTACATTTCCAATTTTGCTAGTTGCACTCTCTTTTGTAAATGGAGTGGTATCTACCCCACTCCCATCAATACTCCAACTAACAACGGTGCCTCCTAATATCTTTAATGAACATTGAAATGAAGCGTTTAATACTTTTAATTTTCCTCATCTTTTTCCACACATTGACCCTTGTTTCCTTGCAATCTTATATCACCTCTGGCCTTCCTCCTTTTTCTGGTATATATAAAAAATGTTTTAGCACCTCGCTTTACCTCTTTGGCAATCCTTTCTTCCACTTGAGCTTTTACCATCCTGATTACTATTCTCCTCTTTTTCAGCTTTACCAGATATTTTTCACCATGAGCCTCTTTTGTATTCTGATCTTGTTGCCTTTATTTTTTCAGCCACTTCTTTAGAGAAGCATATAGTTTTCCTTTTCCTCTTACTATTTTCTTTTCCTACATAAAGATTTGTTGCCTTTGTTATAGTTCCTTTTAATTTAGCTCGCTGTTGTTCCATTTCTACTATCTCCTCCTAGCCTTCTACCTACTTCTCAAGGTACTCCCCCATTTTAGCAGTCTCTATTTCTGAAATCCATGACTTTCATCTTTGAGTAACTGCTCTCCATTTTAGTCTCTATATTAAACTATATCGTCTGATGACCACTGGCACTCAGGTGGGTACCCACCCAGACAAAGAAACTCTCTCAATTCATGAGCACCAAGTTCAGTATTGCTTCTCCCTTCGTGGGTTTCATTACCATTTATCTAAGCAGAACTTCTTGAAAGGCATCCACAATCTTCCTACTCCTTAGATTCTGCAGCAGGGATACTCCAATCAATTCCCAGAGATTAAAATCTCCAATGAGCAACACTTCACCTTTCTTACTCACCTTTTGGATGTCTTTGGCCAATTCTCTGTCCAGTTCTTTCTGTATGATGCAGAGGCCTGAAAACCACACTGTGTAAATGGAAGTGCCATAGACAGATTTATTTTTTTTAAGACAGCCCAATCTGCTTCTTCCTTCTTCCACGTCCCCTGTATTTCTGTTACTAGGATATTGTTTTTGACATAGTGCTACTCTTCCTTCTTGTTTGACCTCTCTATCTTTCCTTAACAGGTTACAGCCTGGGATGGCCATATCCCATTCATGAGATTCACTGAATCATGTCTTTGTAATAGTTACAATATCCAAGTCCACCTCCCAACATCAGTGCCTGCAAATCTGGAACTTTGCTGCTCAGATTGCGAGCAGTTATGCTCATAGCTTTCCAGCTTTTTTTCCCCTCAGCTTGTTGCTCTTCCTACCGTAGACACCTTTTCTGAGCTTAACTACTTCCTGTATTTCTGTGTGTTGGGGTTGACATGTCAATTCCAGTGCCGTCCTTCTGCCAACCCTGTCTAAATTTAAATAACATATGTTCTGAATTTCTCATTTAGGATCTTTTTCCCTGCCAGAGACAGATGCTGGCCATCTTTGGTATATAAACATGTCATTCCATACATTGCTCCAGCCCACAATGTATATAAATCCTTCTTTACAAGTTTTGAGTCATGTATTGAAGTTGTCTATATGATGTAATCTTTCCCTTCCCATGAACAAGTAACATTTCTGAAAAGGCAATAGTCTGTGCTATGTGCCCAACCTGCTTCCCTGTATTCTGAAAAACTCTATTTCATGGATATTGTTTCTAGCAAGGTATTTGCCCCCAGATGGATAACACTTTTATATTCTTTAATTTCTTCCTTAATGGTAATGACAATCTGGTCTGTATTTCTACCAGTTAAGGATCCTGGAATACATTTTACTTTTGTGTGTCCCTCAAACTGAGTCTCCCATTTAGTGCCTCTGATTATGAAGTCTCCCCGCAGGAGCTTTAAAAAAAAAAAATGAGGGCTTTCACTCTAAGACCAAACGCCTTCCCTCCATCTTCCCCTTTTGTGGCCAACGATAGATAATCTCCTTCATCCCCTCCCCACCCACCCACAAACTATGAAACCTCAAACATTATCCCCTGCTGCTCCAGAACTCTGAAACCCTGGCAGGGAGTGGTAGTCTCTTACCCACTCTTCATACTTCCAGCATTGCACTGGCAGCAAATGATTATACATTTCCAGTGTTGCTGCCAAATCAACAGTGGAATGCTCGAAGTGGGTAAGTATTACACACGGTTGGTGTTTCATAGATCCATGGATTTTGAAGGCAGGGTCCAGGATATGATACAGATTGCAAGTGGATGGGAAGGGATAGTTTCTTGTTGGCCAAAATTATGTTAGTTTTTCAGGGGTTGGGGGCTTGAAGATCAGGCCTACAGGTCCCAAAGTGTAAAATTTGATTTGACCTGATAATTTCCTTTCTTTGAGTCTTGCTACATCAGTCTAAACTACTGGGTTTTCCTGTTCCACAGCAGCCGAAGACAGAGTACACACCTTATTTTCCCCCTTATAACATCAACTTTGGCTATAAGGAAGGTGTGGTCAAAGGCAATTGCCAGTATTCTTCTGTCAGAGCAGTAAGACAACTACCAAAATTGAATATTTTTTTTTCTTTTTTCTTCTGAAAAAATAAAACAAGAGGGAACCTTTCCAATATTCCTTCCCCTGCCCATATACTACCTCATATGCCCCCCTCCATTTTTTTTTTGAGGCGATAGGGGCACTCGAAACAATAGCCTCCCCTAGATAGGTATAGGAGAAAAGAAAGAAAAAGATAATACCTACCTTAGTGGAAATGTATATTGGCAGCTGCTTCCTGGGTAGCTTCTGTACTGATCTAACAAGACTCAATGAAAGGAAGTGATTAGGTAAGACCAAATTTCGCATTCCTTTTCTTCCTGCTAGTCCAGACTAAACTACTAAGAGATACCTAAGTTACATCTAGACCAGGTGGGAGGAAGACAGGGCTGCCTTAAAAATTCTTGTGCCAAAGGCAAAGTCCATCCTGACTCTGTCGTCTAACCTTTAAAATCTGATAAAGGAACATATGGACGACCAGATAGCGATTCTACAGATTTTGACTGAGGACACTGAACCTGCTTCTGCCAACGATATCACTTGTGCCCTTGTGAAATGAACATAGAGCATTGCAAGTGCTGGAGAACCATTAAGTAAGCTGACGAAATCACTTCCTTAACCCATCTGGCCAGTGTACCTTTGAGGTTGCTTCCCCTTTCCAGGAGACTCCATGCAATACAAATAGCCTCTTGGTCTTTCTGAACGGGTTAGGGACTTTGAATATCTTAAGAGTATGTACCGGAGGATCCAAGATGGCGCTATGTGAGGACAGAGTTATGAAATTGTTCCGATGCATGTTTGTTTTTTATCTTTGCCTTTGGTGTCTTCCCTATGGTGAAGCAGAGGAGAAGGCTGTGGAGAGTTAACCCAACTCACCTGCAGAACCTCTCCAAGCATCAAACAACAATTCAGGAGCAGTTTCTTCTCTTGCGTCTGTATCAGCCTTTGTTGCTGCTGTCAATAAGAGAAAACTGCAGCAGCCAGAAGTTAGTATTGACATCTCACTCAGCCCCGATAATAGAGCTCCTCTTGATGGCAGTGCTGCTGTCTGTTGGTGTAAGCTGAGATAGAAGTACCCTGGATGCCAGCAGGAGAAAGCAACAGCATCATCAGATGGAGTATTGGACACCATCAGCTGAGACTATGCTGGATCCTTGAAGATAGCTATGAGTATACAAGAGGCCTTCAGCAAATTAGGAAGACTATCTCTAGCTGGGAGAATAGCAGTTGTTCCTGAATCCACATCCCTAGGAGCCCAATTAGTGCCTCTGCAGTTATTACAGTCCCAGGCCCTTCCATTCCTAAACCTTCTCCTATAAACCTGAACAACATATGGAGTATTCTTTCCTCTGTGGAACAGTCCTTAAATTCCCTTATGTCAACTATGAATAACTTTTCTGCATCAAGAGATGGCATATGTGGCCCATTCAGAATAGATGAAATTGCTGAAAGTGGATATGGGGAAACCACAGAGCAAGGTACCTTGGTTCAAGATAGATCTGCTGTACATCATAGTTTAGAGAATTTGGAAAATTCTGAGATCTTCAAATCTTCATGTACTTAATTTTCCTATTATCTCTTTGGTTCCTTTTTTAGAACTTTTTAAGGCCTATATGCAGAAAGTTTTAGGATCACCACAAACTGCTGTAGTCTCTGTTTATACAGCCTTTTTATCTTCCTAGATCTAGAGGGTTTGTTGGTAGAGACAATAGACGGGAGGCTCTTAATCAGGATGAAACCAGCTTGGATATTTCTGCTATTTTGTCCACCATTGTGGATGAAGAACATAGGGCTACAGTTTTAGTATTTTGTTGATTGTGATCTGATTTTACACTTGCATTTTCATGCAAATCAAATTTCCTTTATGGGTTGTAAAATTCAAATTTTTCCTGACTTTTTTAGGGCTACTCAGTTGCATAGAAGGGTATTTCAAGATATGCACAGGAAGTATTAGCCCTGGGGACTTTTTCTTTTTTATTACGTTTCCTGTATGCTTGTTTTCTCAACTGAAAAGTTTATCTTTTTTGATCCTTCACTTCTCCATATGTTTATTAATTCTTGAGCCTCCAGTACTAGATGAGGGTTAAATAGCGTGGAAATTAGTTAGATTTTGGCTTAGTTCTATATTATGCATTCAGAAGACTTTTGTAAGTCTCATGGGACAGATTTACTTATTTTCTTTGTATGTTCTTTCTCTTTGAGTTTCTGGGTCCTCTCTCAGTTAATTGTAGTACTCTTCTTAGCTTTTTTGACTGTATATGCTCCTTGTATAATAATAATTTTTTCTTTTTCCTTGTAAAATACTATTTCTGTTGCAATTTGATTATTGTAATTTATTTTGTAAAATGATAAATAGTTAAAAAAAATTGTATGTACCAAATATATAAGAAGTAGAGCCTATCTCCCATGGAATTCTAGTTACCTTTAAAGGCCATGAGCAAGATGGACTGATTCAAGTAAAAGACATCTCCTAGGACAAGGAAGGTACCAGCTGAAAGGTGATTGTGTCTGGTGACAGAGTCTTACTTCTGAGAGACATCTGATGCAGCAAATAGCCATAAGAAAGACTGTTTTCAGTGAGAGGTCCTTTAGTGATGCTTGTTTCACTGGTTCAAAGGACAAACACTCAGGGGCAGGGGTAGCCAACTCCAATCCTTCTGAGCCACAAACAGGCCAATTTTTCAGGTTATCTACAAAGAATATGCATGAGATATATTTGAATACAATGGCAGTGCATACAGATCTAGCTCATGCATATTCCTTGTGGATATCCTGAAAACTTGGGCTGTTTGTTGCTCTTGAAGACTGGAGTTGGCCATCCCTGCTCTAGGGCATTGAGAACTAAGTTAAGATTCCACTGCGGGATGAATGCTTTTGACCCCCTTCAAATAACATACTATATCAGGTTGTATGGACACAAAGACCCTTGATTGAACTTCCATGCACTTAACATGGTTATTATGACTGCCCCAGGAAAAGCCTTTTCTGCATAAGCATACCCTTTCAAAGGCCAAGCCATAAGTAAGAATTGGGATGGGTCTTCTATTGGTACCGGGTCCTGACAAAGGAGGCCATGTCCCCTGGGGACAAGAAGGGGGGGGGGGTGGGGAAACAGAGAGAAGTCTTATTAAGCCTGCATATCATGGTCACCTCAGCCAATCCAAAGCCACCAGTATTACTGCTGAGGGGTGATACTTTAACCTCTTTATTACCCTGCCTATTAATGGCCAGGAGGAAAGGCCTTCTTTGGTATCTAAGAGAGCTCCCAAGAATTCTAGAGAGACTGTAAGGGCATTGTATTGCTCTTTGCATGATTTATTACCCATCTTAGATGTTCTAGGATCTGAATTACTGTGGCTGTTGTCTTCTGACTTCCTTTGAAGGGCTTGGCTCTAATGAGAGTCATTCCCATAGGAATATACCATTATCCTCCACTAAAACAAAGCCACTGTTATGACAACCATCACTTTGGTAACGTTTTTAGAGTGGTCGCCAGTCCAAAGGATAGTGCCTGGAAATTAAAATGTTTGTCAAGATACAGAAACAAAGATGATTCTGGTGGGTGCTTCAGCTAGGAATGTGGAAACAGGCTTCTGCCAAATCTAGGAAAGCAAGACTCTTCCTTTTCTTTATGACCATCATGATAGAACTGAAGATTTTTATTCAGAAATGAGGTGTCTGGAGCCACTTGCAGATTTCCTTTAGCTCCAGGATGGGCCAAAAAGAAATATCACTCTTTGGGACCACATTGAATATTATCCTTGGCCATGTTCAGATTGTGGCACAGGGACTATAGCCTGCAATTATTGCAGTCTTAACAGGGTGGTGTTTATAGCTTCCCTTTTAGCCACAGAGGAACAGGGTGAAATCATGAGAGCATCCCAGACTGGTATGGCTAGTTCCAAGGAATATCCCCCTTTTCATGATCTCTAAAACCCACTGGTTTGTAGTGTTTTGACCCCCTCTGTTGTAAAAACATAGGAGGCGACCATCCACCAGAAATAAACACCATGTGCGCATCATTGGAAGGGGTGAAATGTAGAAAACAAAGGCTGGAAACACCACTCTGCATCTTGTAATCTTAAATCAAAGTGTTTATAGTAACATCTTGGAAGGAAAGTGTATTTAAGTGAGGTCAATTGGACACTCTACAACTTTAAGAGCAGACTTCCTTATACGCATAAGAATAAAGGCTTTTAATTGTGAGAAACATACAGTCTCTGCTGTTTGTTGTGTCCTTGGTATAACATTTACATTTCAGGGGCAACTGCCAGCTGCTGTGGAAGGAACTTCACCCTTCATTTTGCTGGTTCGTCGAAAGGCATGGACTTTAGACTGGGCGGTCTGCAGAGATCTCTTAGCTGGTCTAAACTTCTGAAATTCCCTGGTTTACAGGGGTCTTCAAATACGAGTCCCCAGATGGGCTTTATCATTTGGAAGCCTCTGTGGCTTGGGCTCACCCAGGTCCTTGACTAATTTTTCCAAGCCTTGCCTCCAAAGAGCAAGCTTCCTTTAAAGGGGAGCTTACAAAGGTGAGCTTTAGAGGTAGAGTAGGCCGATCAACTACAAAGCCAGAGAAGCCTTCTGGCTGTCAGCACTGAGGCTACTGCTCTAGAAGACATCCTACTGAGATTATACAGCATATCAGCTGTTTCTACATTCTCAGGGAGCTGCTATATCCAGCAGACTATGGTTCTGACCATGTATCCTTAACAAGAAACCTGTATTGCCATAACATTTGTAGTAAAGGCTTGCTTCAGCATAGCCTCAAGCGTCCTATCCTGCGGGTTCTTAAAAGCCATCCCTCCTCAACAGGATGTTTTGTGTGTTACCTTTGACACCAGGGCATCCACTTTAGGAATTCTTAATAGGCTGTCTTGTCCTCCTAGAGCAGGGGATTTTTATTTATTAAACTTTTTATACCTATCAACATTTCCATAAAAACAACCATAAAAAACTCACAGTAAAATACATAAAACAAAGATCATAAACATTACTCCATATACATCCTACATTCAGACCATCACTGTTTCATCGAGCATGAAAGTATTATAAATTAAATGCTTGTTGGAATAGTATGACTTTTAGTATTACCTAAATTTTTGATAACTGTTTCCCCTTTTAGCCCCATTGTGTATTCCAAAGCAGAAGGCCCTGCAACCAGGACATTCTCTTGATTCATCAAGCCTGACCATTTTAATAGATAATACATTCAACAGAATCTGTGTTGATGATATTAAAGGCCTTCATAATCCCTTTTTATTCTAGTATTGTATATTATTCTGTGGTTCCTTGATATTGGTTTGCTTTTGTGTAGAAAACTGCTCTGTGATGTCAAATCCCTTTCTATTCCAGTACTGTATACTAATCTGTTTGGTTTCTTGATTATATTGTATACTAATCTGTTTGGTTTCTTGATATTAGATTGTAAAATTCAAAAAACCCACACAAAAAAAAAAAATTCCCAGTATCTCTCTAATTATATAGCTGTCATTATAATCTGTTTCTGTGGGATCATTTACTAGCTAAAGGACAAGTAAACTTTCAGAAAGTGTCTTGCCCTACCCAGCTTGACCTAGGTATAAACTGTTTAACTCCCTCCCACCCTACCCCTCTGCCCACCCACCCCTAGGTTTGTATTTCTAATGTAGTCATCCTAACTTCATAATAGGCAACCAGATAAATTAGTAAATTGATTATTCCTTAGGTGTACCAATCAAATAACTTACCTAAATGAGTGCTATTCAATGCAACTGCTGTGGAGCCTTTATATTGAGGGAAATCATATGGAAACTTAAGGCTTGCCCCTTTTGTTCAAAACTCTCTACCTTGGAAAAGGAGCTGGATGACTTTAAAGCTGAATTAGCTTCAATAAAGAGAGTCTCAGCCATGGTACATTATTCAGGAAAATTTCCACTTACCACTGAATAACCAAAACTCAAGAAAAAAGAGATTTACTGTGGGCTCAGGTAGGATAAGACCTGTAACCCACAGACACCCATTATTGAAAGCTGTGCAGCCCACAACTCTATCCCCCCACTCACACAGGCCATTAAGGAACTTAAAAAGTATTACAGTGGGCTCTGGTAGAATAAGACCTGTGTTCCATAGACACACACTGTATCAAGTGCAACAAGTACAAAATGCTGTATTGAATTCTGAAGAAGTCCTTGAGAAAAAGATTGAAATGTTATCGGAAAAGAGAGAAAAAACCCAATGCATACAGAAATTCCAGATCAGAAACCAAAGGAAAAAGCTCACAGTGATTGATGACTCTGTCATCAGAGGCATTCATCTCTTCCCTTGCACAAATGCAAAGAGAAAAGTGGATAACAAAACTCAACTAAATAGGTCACAAAAGGAGTCCAGGAACAGCAGTAACCTGGACAAAGAAAGCTGGAAAGCTATGAGCACAAATGCTCGTAGTTTGGGTAATAAAATCCCAGATCTGCAAGCCCTAATGGTGGAGGCGGACTTGGACGTTGTTGCTGTCACGGAAACGTGGTTTACGGAATCTCATGACTGGGATACGGCAATACCAGGCTATAACTTGTTAAGGAAGGACAGAGAGGATAGGAAAGGGGGAGGAGTGGCTCTTTCTGTCAGAAACAATATCCAAGCATCTGAGCTGCAAGGAAGATGGGGCAAAGAAGAAGCACTATGGGCCAACTTAAAAAAAGATGGGGCATCCATTTTTATTGGAGTGGTTTACAGGCCTCCAAACCAAAAGGAAGAGCTGGACAGAGATCTGGTTGAAGACATCCACAGGATAGCAAAGAAAGGAGAAGTGGTGATTGTTGGAGACTTTAATATGCCAGATGTAGACTGGAGAATCCCATCTGCAGAATCTAATAATAGTAGAGAAATAGTGGATGCCCTGCAAGTAGCTTTGTTCAAACAAATGGTAATGGAACCCACGAGAGAAGGAACTATACTCGACTTAGTGCTCACTAATGGAGATAATGTCTCAGACGTCCAGGTGGATGCCCACCTCAGCACCAGTGATCATCAAACGGTATGGTTTAATATCACAAAAAGGACACGGAAAAGAAGCACAAAAACCCAAGTTTTGATGTTCAAAAACACAGACTTTGATGAAATGGACAAGTACCTGGAGGAAGAACTAAAAGGCTGGGAAAACGAGAGAGATGTGGATCAACAGTGGACCAATCTAAAAGGAGCAATTACCAAGGCAACTAATCTATATGTTAGAAAAGTAAAGAAAAGCAAAAGAAAAATGAAACCTATCTGGTTCTCAAAGGAGGTGGCTGACAAAATAAAGGCTAAAAGAACAGCGTTCAAGAAATATAAAAGATCCCAAAAGGAGGAGCACAAAAAAGAATATCTGGTAGAACGGAGGGAGACGAAGAAATTAATCAAGATGGCAAAAAGTCAAGCGGAAGAGAGGATTGCCAAAGAGGTAAAGAGTGGTAACAAAACATTTTTCAGATACATCAGTGAAAAGAGAAAAGTTCAAAGTGGTATAGTGAAATTGAAAGGTGGAAAGGATCAATGTGTGGAGAGAGACGAAGAAATGGCAGAAATATTAAATGAATACTTCAGTTCTGTGTTCACTAAAGAGGACCCTGGAGAAGGACCGTCACTAGTTAACAAGAAACTGGAGGGGAATGGAGTAGATGTAACTCCATTTACAGTAGAAAATGTATGGGAAGAGCTGGTGAAACTGAAAGTGGACAAAGCCATGGGGCCTGATGAAGTTCATCCCAGAATGCTGAGGGAGCTCAGAGATGTGCTGGCGGGTCCGCTGTGTGACCTGTTCAATAGATCCCTAAAAACGGGAGTGGTGCCGAATGATTGGAGGAGAGCGGTGGTGGTCCCGCTTCACAAGAGTGGGAACAGAGAAGAGGCTGGTAACTACAGACCGGTTAGCCTCACTTCGGTGGTGGGAAAGGTAATGGAGTCACTGTTGAAAGAGAGAATAGTGAACTATCTACAGTCGGGAGAATTGCTGGACCAGAGGCAGCATGGATTCACCATTGGAAGATCCTGTCAGACAAATCTGATTGACTTTTTTGACTGGGTAACCAAGGAATGTCATCTACTTGGACTTCAGCAAAGCTTTTGACAGTGTCCCGCACAGGAGACTGGTGAATAAAATGAGAAGCTTAGGAGTGAGTGCCGAGGTGGCACTCACTCCTAAGCTTGCAAACTGGTTGACGGACAGAAGACAATGTGTGATGGTAAATGGAACTCTCTCTGAAGAGAGAGCGGTTTTAAGCGGTGTACCGCAGGGATCGGTGTTGGGACCGGTCCTTTTCAATATCTTTGTGAGCGACATTGCGGAAGGGATAGAAGGTAAGGTATGTCTTTTTGCGGATGACACTAAGATCTGCAACAGAGTGGACACGCCGGAAGGAGTGGAGAGAATGAGACGGGATTTAAGGAAGATGGAAGAGTGGTCAAAGATATAGCAGCTGACATTCAATGCCAAGAAGTGCAGAGTCATGCATATGGGGAGTGGAAATCCGAAATCCGAATGAACTGTATTCGATGGGGGGAGAAAGGCTGATGTGCACGGAGCAGGAGAGAGACCTTGGGGTGATGGTGTCTAATGATCTGAAGTCGGCGAAACAATGTGACAAGGCGATAGCTAAAGCCAGAAGAATGCTGGGCTACATAGAGAGAGGAATATCGAGTAAGAAAAGGGAAGTGATTATCCCCTTGTACAGGTCCTTGGTGAGACCTCACCTGGAGTATTGTGTTCAGTTCTGGAGACCGTATCTCCGAAGAGACAGAGACAAGATGGAGGCGGTCCAGAGAAGGGCGACCAAAAAGGTGGAAGGTCTTCATCAAATGACTTATGAGGAGAGATTGAAGAATCTAAATATGTACACCCTGGAGGAAAGGAGGAGCAGAGGTGATATGATACAGACTTTCAGATACTTGAAAGGTTTTAATGATCCAAAGACAACGACAAACCTTTTCCGTAGGAAAAAAATCAGCAGAACCAGGGGTCACGATTTGAAGCTCCAGGGAGGAAGATTCAGAACCAATGTCAGGAAGTATTTCTTCACGGAGAGGGTGGTGGATGCCTGGAATGCCCTTCCGGAGGAAGTGGTGAAGACCAGAACTGTGAAGGACTTCAAAGGGGCGTGGGATAAACACTGTGGATCCATAAAATCAAGAGGCCGTCAATAAAGAGTGGGTGGCTCGCCAGAATGACGGCTACTGCCTGGAGATAATACCCTTATTCAATAAACATACACATGGTTACTGTAACTCCAACATCGCTCTAAGCTACAACAGCAAGAGGAAATGTGGAAAAAAGGATTCACACTCACAAAGCGGGGAGTAGCTGGCTTTTTACGGCGGTTACTACCCCAAACCAAATAAGCCTGATACTTCACTTTCAACCCATATCCAGCATAGCTCTCGGCTTCAACGGCAGGGGAGAAGAAAAACTGATACTTCACGCATATCCAGCATAGCTCTCTGCTTCAACGGCAGGGGAGAAGAAAAACTGATACTTCACGCATATCCAGCATAGCTCTCTGCTTCAACGGCAGGGGAGAAGAAAAACTGATACTTCACGCATATCCAGCATAGCTCTCTGCTTCAAACAGCAGGGGAGAAGAAAAAAGGATTCGCACTTACAAAGCGGGGAGTAGCTGGCTTGTTACGGCGGTTACTACCCCAAACCAAATAAGCCTGATACTTCACTTTCAATGCATTTCCAGCATAGCTCTCTGCTTTAACGGCAGGGGAGAAGAAAAACTGATACTACACGCATATCCAGCATAGCTCCCTGCTTCAACGGCAGGGGAGAAGAAAAACAACCAATAAGGGCTGAATAACATAGTCTGGGTAAAACAAATAAGCATGGGTGTAGCTTGCTTATTGCAGCGGTTACTTCCCCTACTACCCCTAACTAATCAAGCTTGATATTTCACTTGGATGCAGCTCCATCACTGCTCTCTACATTAATGGTGGGGGTGGAAGGGAAATAGAACCAAAGAGCTAAGAGAAACAGATAAGTATGAGAAAAAATGTGTGAAGCTTGCTGGGCAGACTGGATGGGCCGTTTGGTCTTCTTCTGCCGTCATTTCTATGTTTCAATTTTGCAGATAAAATGTCAGTACAGCATTAAAACTCGATGGAACTGCATTCCATTTATTCCCTTATATACTAGCATAATGACTTTAAACTTGACCCTCCATATTAGTGGTAGCCAATGGTACTTAATTAATATGAGAGTATGTGTTGTCCCAAAGAGGCTCCAGACACAAGTCGAGCAGCTGAATTTTGAGCATACTGTAAAGCTCACATTGTATTATGATGGAGGCAGAGAAATAGTGAGTTACAATAATCCACTGAGGAAATCACGAGTGACTATAATGTAGTCTTTAGATTGTTCTCAATTAAATAAGGTCATATCCTATGCAGAATTTGCGGATTAAAAAAAAGCATTTTTTACAACTTGATTCACCTGTGGTCAAAGAGATAACAGTGTACATAACACCACCTAAATTATGTACTTGGTTAGAAATTGGTATCGGACTGTCTACCATTATGCTACTTGGCATCTCATCAGAAGGGAATCTTGCCAAGTACAGAATCTCTGTTTTACTCATAGTCAGCGTTAATTTATTTTCAAACAGCCATGCTTTCAAACTGATAAGAATTTGTAAGCTTAGTCAGTGCCTCCAATCTTGACCCTTTGACAGCTGTAAAAAATAAAAAATAAAAAAATTATATTGTCTGTATATACAATATCCAAATTCAAGTCCAGCTAATATCTTGCAGATGGGCACAATATATACAGTATATTAAAAAGATAAGTGGATAATGCTGATCCCTGAGGTACCCCTGTATGCAATTCAAATATTTTTCTCCATCAATCAAAGCCTTTGTGTTCTTTCTGATAGAAATGATTCAAGCCATTTCAGGATTATATCCCCAATCCCAATCTCCTTCAGTCGCTTTAACAAGATCAAGTGGTCAAGAGTGCTGAAGGCTACAGATTAATCTAATAACACCAGCAAAAACTGAGTTCTCATCAAACTCTCAACTAAAAATATCAGAGATAGATAGTAAAAGAGTCTCAGTGTTGTGCCTCAAGAGAAATTCATATTTGTATAGATGTTGCTCAGCCATAACATTTTAGTTGTTTAAGAGCAACTTTCTCCAATAATTTTTTTTTATAAAAATGGCAAGTTAGATACTGACTGATAATTTTCTTTAGATGAGTTGGGTCCAGATTTGATTTTTTTTTCAGCAAAGGCATAATGAAGGCCAACTAACAGTTCAGGTACATAACTTTCATTTAGCGACATGTTCACTAAGTTACTTATACATTTTGTAGCTTATTCCTAGACATTTCAAAGATGCATTTGAACATTCATTTAAGGACAGAAATTGGTTTTGACATTACCAATTACTTCGGCTATTTCATCAGAATTACTTCATTAAAATTTTCCAAAACAGGTGGGTCATTCACTATCAATTCAGGAGGATTAACTACAGTGAAAGAAAATGAAAAATCCTTAAACTTTATCAATGAAAAACTGTCCTATCATATCTAAACTTATACTATTCAGCAAGCTATTCTTTGGGACTTGATTTCTGTCAGTCAGCATTCGTACAATATAAAACACCTTAGGTTGGTTTTGGGTATCCTGAATTCTGTTAATGATGTACTGTTCTTGTTGGCTATCTGCTCGTGCTCTATACTCATCCAATTTTAAGGTAAATTATTCCTCACCTTCATCTGAACATGATTTATGCCAAACGTGTTCAAGCTGTCTCAGTTGTTAAGCGGGCTTAGTTCTGCTGAGAACCAAAAGGCCCTATGACTTCTGTTTATGTGCCTGCTTTTAATGGGTGGTACAAGCTCCAGGGCTAACTGTAGAGAATATAGCCAGTCCTGGATGGCCTCATCTACACTGTTCAGTATGGCAACATTAAGCTTAGGCAATCGCACCTCCCGCAGGGGATGTGCCTCAGAATGGCCTTGTTTATTCACTCCAATATTCCTCTCAGATTTTGAGTTTTTCCTATCATAGTATTAATATTTATGAGGAAATGATCAGACTAGGGCACTCTGCAACAATTAACCTGACAGTCTTTAAAAGCAGCACATTTCTTTCTTTAAAAAAAAATGATTGTCTATATTTATGTGTGGTCTCATGCTTCCCATCACACCTAAAAATGTCTCACTACTCTCTCAATAGGTCGAGCATCATCATTGTATTAAAACTAACCAGTACCAGAAATGACTTCATATTGGCATTAATGATGGAAAGCTTGTCAACAATAGCTGTTGGATCAGTAACTACTTTACTCGTCTGAGAGTAAACCAAGCATATACCACAATTGGAGTTTGCTATGGCCAAGACTTCTAAGTTTAGTGAATTATCAGCGTGCACAATAGTCATATTATATGTGCTTTTAACTGTGATTAATAACTCATCCCCTCTTCCATTTTTCCTATTTTGGTCAAATAACTGATAGTCATTCACATAAAGCTGGTTCAAGAGGACATTGTCCAAATCTAGGCTCCAAGATTCAGTAACGCATACTAAATCTGCTTTTTCTGTCATCAACAAAATGACTATGATTGCTATCTTTATCCTAATTGCTTGAATATTAATACGATCCATCTTAAAAAGGTTTAACATCTCCATTTAGGGAATCCCTGCTATACTTTAAACTCACAAGAGTTCTATGTAAATGAATTTTGGCTTTAAGTCACAGTTCAGCATACTGTTCCCTTCCCCATATAACTGGAATAAAAACTCACCCACTAATAGCAAAACAATGCCAAGAATTCATTGATTCCAGGGATCTCACATTAAGTTACCCCTTCAGAGTTATTCAGGTACACACGAAGGGGCATGCAAAGGGGGCAGCTCCTTTAGTGTGCAATGCCTCTGGCGTCTGCCCACCTCCCTTATACCTGGTGCACTCGACGACTCCAGATAGTTGGCGGAATTCTCAGTCCCACCAGGCAGAAGGGAGCGGAGATGTTCCGGCTGTCAGTTAACCAAGCTCACAGTGGGGTCTCCTCAGATGACAAAGGAGCAACAGTATCTCAGCAAAGAAGTCAGATGTCTAAGGCTTTCTAGGTCCTCTGGCATCCTGCCGCCCTTGAGACTCCCCTTAAGGGTTTTTCCATTCTGTCAACATCATGCTCCTGAAAGCCTCGGGAGGCTTATGCACCCCCAATAAGATAGACAGAGAACCTTAACAAGGTAGATTCTTAGAGCCTGAAATTTTAAGGGAGGCTAGGACATCAGAAATGAGGACAGAAAGCTCTTCATGACTGAATAACCTCACAGGGAAGATTCTTCCTTTCCAGATGAAAATTCCCCTTCTTCCTGGGAGATGCTCAGGCTTAGGGATCCTCAGCATCCAAGGAAAGATCCAGAATCCTCCCACTTACTTTGCGTGATCTAGGAGGCAAGAAGCACTTGTGTTTCCTGATAGTAGTGGCTCGGAATCCTGGTCACACAAGAGACAAATGAGCCTGCAATGCTAGAAAGGCATTTGGAGCCACAGGCTGCAAAAACCTTTTGCCCAACATCATAACTTTTTTTTTTGCTTCTACTGTGCCACCACTACTGCTACTTGATGCCCCCACTGCATCCTCATTCCTCTCAACCATCTCTGGGATAGCTGGAGCCAGACTGCTTCCTCTCATTGGACTGTAGTCTGAGCACTGCTTCACACTTTTTTTTTTTTTCTTTTTTTTTTAAGACTGAGAAGTGGGAACAAGGTGTGTGTGTGTGGGGGGGGGGGGGGGGGGAGAAACCAGGAAATAGGGAGATCAGTACTGAAATATCTCCTGGGCCCCAAAGACTAGGCTGATCTGTCCGATTCCCCTAAGTACAAGAACCTGGAAACCCCCTTCCATGAGTGATTAGCAAGGCCCCCCTAGGGCACTAGGATCAAATCCAGAGGATGCACTCAACCAGGAAGCCACTAGGGAAATGAGCCCTGCAGAGCTGTTGCTCCAGAAGCAACAAGACAGGGGCTCTGGCAGACCTGAATCATATATCCTTAAATGTCCGCAACAACAGAAGACAGACACTCCTGGAAACTGCCTTTAACCACACTTTCCTGACAGCCAAAGATTATGTCATAAGAGGAAAATATAGGGGCAGATTTTCAAAGGTTACGCGCGTAACCCAAGAAAATCTTCCCCTGCGCTCGCCAAGCCTACTTTGCATAGGCTTGGCGGCGTGCGCAAGCCCCAGGACGCGCGTATGTCCCAGGGCTTGCAAAAAAGGGCGTTCCGGGGGCAGGTCCGTGGGCGGGGCGCGGGCCCGGGAGTGTGCCGGGGGCGGGATCGAAGCCTCCGGCATAGCCGCCGTGCTGAGGGATGGCGTGCCGGCAGCCGGCCGGCGTGCGCGTGCAGGCGTAACTTTCGAGTTAAAGGTTAGGAGGGGGTTTTAGTAAGGGCTGGGGAACGGAAGGAAAGTTCCCTCGGAGCGGCCTCTGAGGGAATGGGGAAAGCTACTGGGGCTCCCCTAGGGCTCGGCGTGCGCAAGGTGCACAAGCGTGCACCCCCTTGCATGTGCCGACCCCGGATTTTATAACATGCGCACAGCTCCAGGCGCAGGTTATAAAATTGGGCGTACATTTGTTCACACCGGGTTGCGCGAACAAATCTACGCCCTCGCGCTGTTTTTAAAATCTGGCCCAACGTGTGTCCTCTGACTCTAGCAGCTGTGGAACAGGAAATCCCAATAGTTTAGAATGGTCTAGCAGAAGAAAAGGAAAAATGTTTTTTTGCTTTGTTTTTGCTGCCATATAACTGAATAATATAGCCAGTTAATAGCCAAGTTATCCAGCCACATGCGGCAAGATAACCTTAGGACTGCCTCTGAACAGTCCCAAGGTTATCTGGCTAACTTAGCCAGATATATTTGAAAATCAGCTAAGTTAGCCAAATAACTTAGGGCCACACCAGAATGCCTCTGTAATAGGTGGGTTTTTTTTGTTTTGTTTTAATCTGGCTAGAATTTAGCTGGACAATGACTTATCCAGCTAAACTCTAGTTGGAAAAATGCTTCAATATTCAGTTGACATTCATCCACATAACTTGTGAGTTATTCAGCTAAATGGCTTTGAATATTGGCCCCATTATTGCAAAGTAGCCTCACCTCAGTTACCCCTTGCACCAGGTCCTGTGCTCCACTGTAGACTAGATTTAAAGTAAATTCCCTTTTTGTTGGTTCCAGGATCAGCTGCTCCATGAAGCAGTCATTTATTGTATCTAGAAAATTTATCTCACTAGCAAGGTCTGATGAGACATTTACCCAATCAATGTTGGGGTAACAAATCTCTCATTTTGTTGCCAATTTTATTTGGCTTTCTAATTTATTAGCATTTCAGTGTTTCTTCATCCTGGCCAGTGGACGGTAGCATACATCCACTGCTGTACTCTTCCCAGTCACACACAATTTCTATGCATAAAGATTCCACAGTGAATTTTATTTCCTGTAGTACTTTTAATCTTGCTTGACTATTTCATCTTTAACATATATAATGCCATCCCTCCATCAATTTGATCTCTCCTGTTATATTGACAATTTATATCCTGGTATCACCATGCCCCACTGATTATCTTGTTTCCACCTGGTATCTGAGATGTCTATTACAGTGGCTTGCAAAAGTATTCGACCCCTAAAAAGACAGATTTGTGTGAATTACAAATGACACTTACACAAATTATTCCAGGCAGTATGTTTATTGCAAACCAGTATGCTCTTAAAGTAAATTTCAAAGTCACAATTCATTATTTCTCTGCAATTTTTGTAAAATGCAAAACAATGCCAAGAATTCACTGATTCCAGGGATCTCACATTATGTTACCACTCCAGAGTTATTCACGTATGCCCTTCATTTCGTGTCATGCATTCTAATACTCCAAACTACATATTTTTTTTTTTTTTTAAGACTTCTGGCATTCATATTCAGGTAATTTAAAGTATGTTTATTTGTATTTCTCTCATTTGTATTCAAAACCTGTTTATTGGTATTTTAGATAGGTGGTTTGGAATCATTCATATTTGTCTGCTCTTTATTTAAATCTACCTGGTTTACCACAGCCTTTACTATAACCTATCGGGATATTCTCTTTCCTGTTTTGCAGTATCCTTTGAAGATATTCTCTCAGGAAAACATGGTTTGAAGTATTGCTTTCCCCTCCGATCTAGTTTAAAACTGCTCTTACTTTACTTTTTTTTTTTTGTTAGTACCAGCAGCAGGATTCCACCCTGGTTAAGGTAGCTCCATATTCCCCAAAATGCTCCCCAGTTCCTAAGCAGTCTAAATCCCTCTTCTCTACACGATTGTTTCATCCATGAATTAAGACTCTGAAGCAGAGCCTGCCTCTGAGGTCCTGCACGTGGAATGGGAAGCATTTTTGAGAATCTAACTTTGGAGGTTCTGGATATCAATTTCCTATCTAAAATTCTAAATTTGTCTGCTATGTCATTGGTAACCACATACACAACAACAGCCGGCACCTCCACAGTACTATCTTAAATCCTATCATTGTGTTGCCTGATGTCCCGCACCAGGCAGACAAGTTACTAAGCGATCCTCATACCCACCAGTCACTCAGCTATCTACAATCCTAATGATAGAATTGTCAACTACAACAGCATGCCTAACCCTTCCCTTCTGGGCACATACCCCTAGTGAGACATCCTTGCTGCAAATGGATCATGCATCACATGGAGGGCAGGTTCTAACTACAGGATCCTTTTTGCCACCCCAAAGTGATACTCTACTTACAGGTGATTTTGATCCTCCAAAGGAGAATAAGTGTTGACATATTGAAGGTGGGACCATTAGACTATCAAGGGCGAAAAGGGGCACTTAGGGATGACAAAGCCATAGCAGAGAAACTAAATGAATTCTTTGATTCGGTCTTCACTGAGGAAGATTTAAGAGATACTCATGCCAGAAATGATATTCAAAAGATGATGATTCAGTGTACCCAGATGTAATAGGGAAACTGACAAACTGAAAGAGTAGCAAATTACCTGGACCAGATGGTATACATCTCAGAGTGCTGAAAGAACTGAAAAATGAAATTGCAGACCTGCTATTAGTAATTTGCAAACTATCATTAAAATTGTCTATGGTATCTGAAGACTGGAGGATTGCAGACATCACACCAATTTTTAAAAAAGGATCCAAGGGTGATCTAGGAAACTAAATCTAGCAAGTCTGACATCTGCCCCAGGCAAAATGGTAGAAGCTATCAAAGAACAAAATTGCTGAACCTATAGATAGGCATAGTGTAATGGGACAAAGCCAACATGGATTTACCTGAGGGAAGACTTGCTTCACCAATCTGCTACATTTTTTTGAGAGCATAACCAAACATGTGGATAAAGGTAAGCCAATTTATATAGTATATCTGGATTGCCAGAAAGAGACTTCTTAGGAAATTAAAAAGCCATGGGATAGGGGGGCAGTGTCCTATTGTGGACTGAGAACTGGTTAAGATAGAAAACAGAGTAGCACTAAATGATAACTTTTCCCCAATGGAGAAAGGTGAATAGTGACATGCCCCAGAGATATGTTCTCAGACCACTGTTTTTTTAATACATTTATAAACAACCTGGAAATAGGAACAATGAGTGAGGTGATCAAATTTGCCAATGACACAAAATTGTTCAAAGTTGTTAAATTACAAGAGGATTGTGAGAAATTGCAAGAGAACCTTGCAAAACTGGGAGACTGGGCATGCAAATGGCAAATTAAAATTTAATGGGGACAAGCCAAAGTGAAGCACTTAGGGAACAGTAACCCAAATTATAGCTACATAATGCAGATTACACATTAGGAGTCACCATTCAAGAAAAGGATCTAGGCATCATCATTGATAATACATTGAAACCTTCTGCTCGGTGTGTAGCAGAAGCCAAGTAAATAAATAGAATGCTAGGAATGGAGAATAAAACAGAGAATATCATAATGCTTCTATTGCTCCATAGTGCGACCTCATCTTGAATACTGTGTGCAGTTTTGGTCACATCTCAAAAAACATATAGCAAAATTAGAAAAGGTACAGAGAAGGGCAACAATATGATAAAGGGGATGGAACACGCCCCCCATAAGGAAAGGCTAAAGAGGTTAGGCCTTCAGCTTAGAGAAGAAATGGCTGAGGGGAATTATAATAAAATGAGTGAAGTGGAACGAATAAACTTTAAATGGTTGTTTAATTTTTCAAAAAGTACAAAGACTAGAGGACATTTAATGAAATTTTATTTATTTATTTTTATTTATTTAAGACTTTCATATACCGACTTTCTTGATACAAATCAAATCAACTCTGTTTACATCGAACTAAGCAGTTAACAATAACCAATTAACAAAAGACAAAATTTGATGAAGCATAAAGTTACATTATAACAAGGGAGCAAATACTGGGGATAGGAAAATAAAGGGGGGAGAACAGAGACACAGTTTACTATATACAGGTGGGGTTGTGGGAGGGAAGCAAGGAGCCTCCCTCCCCAAGCGATACACTTAAAACTAATAAGAGAAAATATTTTTTACTCAAAGCATAATTAAAGCTCTAGAATTTGTTGCTGGAAGATGTGGTGAAAGCTATTAGTTTGCTGTATTTAAAAGAGGTTTGGACAAGTTCCTGGAGGAACAGTCCATAAACCAGTATTAAGGCGGAGTTGTAGAAATTTACTTCTTATTCCTGGGATAAGAAGCTTGGAGAAGAGACGGCTGAGGGGGGTGGGATATGACAGAAGTCTACAAAATAATGAAAGGATTTGAATGGGTAAATGTGAATCGTTATTTACTCTTTCGGATAATAGGGGGCACGCCATGAAGTTAACAAGTAGAACATTTAAAACAACTCAGAGAAATTTCTTTCACTTAATGCACAATTAAGCTCTGGAATTCACTGCCAGAGGATGCAGTTAGTGTAGCTGGGTTTAAAAGAGGTTTGGATAAGTTCCTGAAGAAGACCATAAACTGCTATTAATCAAAAGGGAATAGCCACTGCTTGTTGCCTTCATTAGTAGCACGGGATCTATTTAATGTCTGGGTACTTG
The DNA here is from genome assembly GCF_901001135.1 of Rhinatrema bivittatum. Lineage (NCBI taxonomy): Eukaryota > Metazoa > Chordata > Amphibia > Gymnophiona > Rhinatrematidae > Rhinatrema > Rhinatrema bivittatum. The sequence continues at coordinate 655,153,739 of NC_042615.1, read as the reverse complement.
CCAGGTACTTGTGACCTGGATTGGCCACTACTCGAAACAGGATACTGGTCTTGATGTGCCTTTGGTCTGACTCAGTATGACAAGTCTTACTATGTTCCTGAAAGTTTCCTCTATCTGCCACTCTAGCCTCGGTACAACAGTCTCTGATGCCAATGCAATGCTACTACCACTCTGGCAACCAGCATAAGTGTCCTTCCACTAGATGCCTTAAGAGTCTCCAGAAAAGGCTTAA